>NC_090412.1:635000-782500 GCF_036365525.1 Heterodontus francisci | reverse complement strand
TGTCTGTGTTTGACTCTGTGTGTGTCTGTGTTTGACTCTGTGTCTGTGTGTGTGTCTGTGTTTGCCTCTGTGTGTGTCTGTGTTTGACTCTGTGTCTGTGTGTGTGTCTGTGTTTGACTCTGTGTGTGTGTGTGTGTCTGTGTTTGCCTCTGTGTGTGTCTGTGTTTGACTCTGTGTCTGTGTGTGTGTCTGTGCTTGACTCTGTGTGTGTGTCTGTGTTTGACTCTGTGTGTGTGTGTGTGTCTGTGTTTGACTCTGTGTCTGTGTGTGTGTCTGTGTCTGTGTGTGTGTCTGTGTTTGAATCTGTGTGTGTGTCTGTGTGTCTGTGCGTGCGGGTGTGATGAAGACAAGAACAGTTTTGGTTATGAGGCTTTTCTTGATGATTCGGCCAATAGCACTCACTGACATATTGCTGACTATATGAGAAACTGAGGGCGCTGGTGCAAACAAAACCGAACCTCAGAAACAGTCAATGTCATTAGGAGGGGAGGGAATGCTACACAAAATGTCTGCAAATAGACAGCCTCTGAGTCGCAGATTAAGAGCTTGAACATATGGGAGCAAGAAGAAAGCCCCTTCAAAATTCAGAAAATGTCAGAATTCAGCAGAACGGCTTCCCTGTAAGGAAATTATTCCCCTGTATGTGATGGCCATTTTGAGGGAGACATGCTGCATTTTAATATTTGACATTAACTCTTTAACCACATGGAAAGTACTAGAACCACACACTGAATTAAGAACAAGTCTATTAATTAAACAAATGCAGCAATTCCTTTGTTTCATCAACCACAAAGTCACTTAGGAAATATCAATGCTCTGAAAGCTGATCAAAATCAGACACTAAATTTAGTCATGAATTATAAATTACTGGGGATGCAATGTAAGTGTTGGAAGAGATAAGGACAGAGCAGCACAGCCACAAGTCAAGAGCATTCACTACAGCAGGTCTGTTACAGGTGATTCACGATCTGGGTCATAGGTGTTTGACCTGGTAAGGACATAAATGAACAGTTCCTCACTTAAGTGCTGTGAGAGTGACTGCCCTTGACATCAAGGCAAGATTTTACCGAGTATGGCATCGAGGAGCCCTAGCAAAACTGGAGTCAATGGGAACCAGGGGGAAAACCCTCCGCTGGTTGGAGTCATACCTAGTGCAAAGGAAGATGGTTGTGGTTGTTGGAGGTCAATTATCTCAGTCCCAGGACATCACTGCAGGAATTCCTCAGGGTAGTCTCCTAGGCCCAACCATCTTCAGCTGCTTCATCAATGACCTTCCTTCAATCATAAGGTCAGAAGTGGGGATGTTCGCTGATTGCACAATGTTCAGTACCATTCGTGACTCCTCAGATACTGAAACAGTCCATGTAGAAATGCAGCAGGACCTGGACAATATCCAGGCTTGGGCTGATAAGTGGCAAGTAACATTCGTGCCACACAAGTGCCAGACAATGACCATCTCCAACAAGAAAGAATCTAACCATCTCCCCTTGATATTCAATGGCATTACCATCGCTGAATCCCCCACTATCAACATCCTGGAGGTTATCATTGACCAGAAACTGAACTGGATTAGCCATATAAATACCGTGGCTACAAGAGCAGGTCAGAGGCTAGGAATCCTGAGGCGAGTAACTCACCTCCTGACTCCCCAAAGCCTGTCCACCATCTACAAGGCACAAGTCAGAAGTGTGATGGAATACTCTCCACTTGCCTGGATGGGTGCAGCTCCAACAACACTTAAGAAGCTCGACACCATCCAGGACAAAGCAGCCCGCTTGATTGGCACCCCATCTACAAGCATTCACTCCCTCCACCACCAACACACAGTGGCAGTAGTGTGTACCATCTACAAGATGCACTGCAGCAACGCACCAAGGCTCGTTCGACAGCACCTTCCAAATCCATGACCTCTACTACCAAGAAGGACAAGGGCAGCAGATTCATGGGAACATCACCACCTGCAAGTTCCCCTCCAAGTCACACACCATCCTGACTTGGAATTATATCGCCGTTCCTTCACTGTCGCTGGGTCAAAATCCTGGAACTCCCTTCCTAACAGCACTGTGGGTGTACCTACCCCAAATGGACTGCAGCGGTTCAAGAAGGCAGCTCACCACCACCTTCTCAAGGGCAATTAGGGATGGGCAACAAATGCTGGCCTGGCCAGCGACGCCCACATCCCATGAATGAATAAAAAAAACCTACTCTCTCAGCAAAGGAACTTTTTCCACAGCCTACAACTTAAAACGGACCCACAAAAAAGGTTTCCTCGACGTCTGATGTGGTTTCTCACCAGGTGTTGGACTTCCTTCTGATTTTACACTGATCACTTACAGCTGAAAATACCTTATGAAAATAACCAAGTATTTGATACAGAAGCTGGGCTGAATGTCGGGGGGCGGGGAGGGGGTGGTGCTGGAAGATCAGAGTGGCAGTGGCCCGCCATGGAGCCCAACACCGGGAATGCCAGGCCTGATATTTCCAGTGTCAGGGAAGCTCCTTGACGGCACCTCTGCCGTTTTGCGCTGGGACCCAACATAGCATCTGTAAAACAGCCATCGGAATTCATTAATGTGTCTTGTCATGATCCAACCAGCAGTTACTCATTTTCAGGTGGACATACGGCACTGACGTGCCTTCAGTTTGCCGTCTGTGAAAAGCCAGTGCCACCAAGGCGAAAGACTCTGCTCAAGACTGCGCGTTGGCCTCTAGCATCTCCGCCAGATGTTGCCTTACCTCACCCTGCAGCTCTAGCATGTCCTGTGCTGCTGACACCAGAGGCTCGTCATCAACCTGGGCCTGGCCACCCACACTCCTCTGACTGGATTTGTATTCCAGCCCCCTTGAGATGAAGGCTAAAATTCCATTCGCCTTTCTAATTATGTTTAGTACCTGTCCACTATTTTGTGGTGATATCTGTACATGGACCCCTAAATCTCTCTGCTCCTCCAAGTTCCCAGCTTCTCACCATTTAGAAATTATTCCGATCTATCTTTCTTAAGTCCAAACAACCACATTGAACTTCACCTGCCACAGTTTTGCCCTCTCACTTAATCTAGCAATGTCCCTTTGCAACTTTCTGCTCCCATTTACACTACTTACTGTGCTACCTAAATTAGTGTTGTCAGCAAGCTTGAATATAAGGCTCTCTATTCCTTCTTTAAGTAATTCATAAATATAGTGAAAAGCTGAGTACAGATCCCTGGGGGACACCACAAGTCACAAACTGCCAATTTGAGTATGTACCCACTATCCCTGCTCTCCTCCTATCGCCAAACCAATTCCCTACAAATATCAAAAGGTTGCCTCCAATTCCATGAACATCCATTTTTCCCAACAGTCTCTCATGTGGAACCTTGTTGAATACCTTCTGGAAGTCCATATAAATAATGTCCCTCGATGCACCCTTAATTATCATTTTAATGACCTCTTCAAAGAGTTCAAATAGGTTTGTTAGACAATGACTTAATCTTTACAAATCCATGCTGTGTCTCTCTGATCAATTCATATTTGTCCAAATGTTCAGTCACTCTGTTCCTAATAACAGATTCTAGTAGCTTCTCCAAAACAGATGATAGACTAATAGGCCTTTTCTTTCCTGGTTTATCTCTTCCACCCTTTTAAAATAATGGTGTAGCATTGGTAGTTTTTCAATTCAATGGGACAATTCCTGAATCAAGAGAATTTTGGAAGATCACAACTAAAGCATTAAAATTTTTCAACTATTTCTTTGAATACCCTGGAGTGGAAACCATCAGATCCTGAAGATTAATCTGTCTTCAGTCTCATTAGTTCCACCTTTACCATTTTTGACCTGTATTACATCTAATAATTTTCTTCTCTTGATTTATTTTTATTTTTCCTTGTATCTTTGGTACTTTATCCTCATCTTCTATTGTGGAGACTGATATAAAATAATTCTTTAGCAAGTCTGCCATTTACCGGTTTGAAAACTAAAATGCATGTCAGTGTTCAGAGTTGTATCAAAGCCTCTTTTGGTGGTTATTGGAATGAAAGGAGGTCCAGCTGAGAGATGCTAATAATTACCGACACATCAAGGAGAATTCTGTCAGACAATGGAAAGGTAGAGATAGGAAGAGTTGGACATACTGACATCCACAAGAGACAAAGTGCATTGTGAGAGTGGCCAGTCAAGGAGCCAAGGGACACAAAACAGGCAGAGAGAAAACAAAAACATCATAACTGCGCACTTTCCCTTCCGATAGCTCAATTGGCTCTCAAAAAACAATGCTTTACTGAACTTCACACTTCACCTATCATAGCATCACAGAATGATAGCACAGGAGGCCATTCGGCCCATCATGCCTACGCTAGCTCTTTGCAAAAGCTATGCAATTCACCTGCTCTTTCTGCAAATCGTTTCCCTTGTAGTCTTTTGAAAGTTATTATTGAATTTGTTTCCAACATCCTTTCAGGCAGCGCATTTCAGATCACAACAACTTGCTGTGTTAAAAAAAAAGTTTCCTCATGTCTTTTCCAGTTTTAGAAAAAAAAATAGGAATAAAGAGATACAGCACTGAAACAGGCCCTTCGGCCAGCCGAGTCTGTGTCGACCATCAACCACCCATTTATACTAATCCTACATTAATCCCATATTCTCTACCACATCCCCACCATTCTCCTACCACCCACCTACACTCGGGGCAATTTACAATGGCCAATTTACCTATCAACCTACAATTCTTTGGCAGGAAACCGGAGCACCCGGCGGAAACCCACACGGTCACAGGGAGAACTTGCAAACTCCGCACAGGCAGTACCCAGAACTGAACCCGGGTCCCTGGAGCTGTGAGGCTGCGGTGCTAACCACTGCGCCACTGTGCCGCCTTCAGATTGTTGTTTCCTGGGAGGAATGTCAGGGCTGTAACTCTAGTGAGCACAATCCAGGCCCAGGAGAGTAAATTGGGATTTTTGCTATTGTTGTGCAACCATTTTCTTCAACAATTGTGGCATGGTGGTTGGATTAACAAAACAGAAAGTGCTAGAAATAGTCAGCAGGTCAGGCAGCATCTGCAGAGAGAGAAGCAGAGTTAATGTTTCAGGTCAGTGACCTTTCATCAGAACTGGCAAAGGTTAGAAATGTAATAGGTTTTAAGCAAGTGAAGGGGAGGGGGTGGGGGAGAGAACAAAGTGGAAGGTGTTTGACAGGGCAGAGGGAAGGAGAGATTAAATAACAAAGCTGTCCTGGGACAAAGGCAAAGAGTGTGTTAATGTTTGTGGTGAAAGACAAAGCATTAATCCAGAGAGAGTGTTAATAACTGAGTAATGAGCAGCTCTGACTAAATGAAAAACAGGCACATGGTAAAATTTTTTTTTAAAAAGGTCGGTCATGCTCTGAAGTTATTGAACTCAATGTTCAGCCTGCAAGGCTGGAGAGTGCCTAATCAGGTGCTGCTCTTCGAGCTTGTGCTGATGTTCACTGGAACACTGGAGCAGGTCAAAGACAGAAATGTTGGCATGAGAGCAGAGGGGATGTGTTGAAATGGCAAGTGACCGGAAGCTCAGGGTCATGCTTTCAGCCTGAGCGGAAGTGTTCAGCAAAGCAGTCACCCACCCAATGTAGAGGAGACCACATTGTGAGCAGCAGTATACTAAATTGAAAGTACAACAAGTTAATCGCTGTTTCATTTGAAAGGAGTGTTTGGGGCCTGGGATAGCGAGGAGAGAGGAGGTAAAAGGGCAGGTATTACACCTCCTGCGATTGCATGGGAAGGTGGTGTGGGAAGGGGTTGAGGTGGTGGGGGTAATGGAGGAGTGGACCAGGGTGTTGTGGAGGGAACGATCCCTTCGGAATGCTGACAGGGGAGAGGAGGGGAAGATGTGTTTGTTTAGTTTAGTTTAGTTTAGTTTAGAGATACAGCATTGAAACAGGCTCTTCGGCCCACCGTGTCTGTGCCGACCATCAACCACCCATTTATACTAATCCTACACTAATCCCATATTCCTACCACATCCCCACCTGTCCCTATATTTCCCTACCACCTACCTACACGAGGGACAATTTATAATGGCCAATTTACCTACCAACCTGCAAGTCTTTGGCATGTGGGAGGAAACCGGAGCACCCGGAGGAAACCCACGCAAACACAGGGAGAACTTGCAAACTCCACACAGGCAGTACCCGGAACTGAACCCGGGTCGCTGGAGCTGTGAGGCTGCGGTGCTAACCACTGTGCCACTGTGCCGCCCAGTGGTGGCATCACACTGGAGGTGACTGAAATGGCAGAGGATGATCCTTTGGATGTGGAGGCTGGTGGAAAGTGAGGACAAGGGGAACCCTGTCGCGGTTCTGGGAGGGAGGGGAAGGGGTGAGGGTAGATGTGCGGGATTAACAAACTGTTTTGACCTTAATACTGGTTATCAATAGCTGATTAGTTGCTGGAGAAGCATGAAAGAATTATTGTTACAGATATGTAGCTTCTTTCCTGTGAATACGAGGAGCAGGAATCTGGGACATTAAATGAGAATAGAACTGAGCTTACAAAAGCAAATACAGTGGATGCTGGAAGCAGTTCTGATGAAAGGTCACAAATCTGAAACATTAACCCAGTTTTTTTCTCTCCACAGATGCTCCTTGATCTGCTGAGTATTTCTAGCACTTTCTGTTTTTGAGTACAGAGCTTTATCCTGACCTGTGTTCTGCCAAACTGTGACTCCATGCTCAACACCTTCCTCTCTTTATTTTTCAATCACCTAGTCCACACTGCAATCTTGCAGTGCTAACTTTAATTAGATATCTTTTTGAAAAGCCTATTTGAAACTATAATACAGAGAGTTCCATTCTCTGCAAGACGCAAACGTCAAAGCATTTATCTGGCAGGATTTTCCCTTCCCTCCAATCCATTTTAGCTGTTTCCTGACAAGTTCCTGTTATTCAGCTGACTGTATTCGGTACTTCCACCCTGGGGAATCATTGGCATCAATGTGACTCCAGCAGAGAGTGAAATTGGAGATTCCATGTGCAGCTGACACACAGAGTAGTGCTTTGCTCTGTGAAGATAGGTTTCACTCTGCTCTCCTGAGATTTGTTCTTAACCTGCTGCATTAATATGATTAACTGATGTTAAAGAGTTACATTTTCTTTTAGTAATTTAATACTTGACATTTAAAAATCATCTAAGAGAATATTCTATGTAATAAAGTCAGGGTAATTAATACACTGCTTCCCACACAGTCTCAACCCATCCAATTCTCTGGCCTTCTGATCAGCTTCAAACCTGCATCAAGATCTCAGGAGACAGCTCACTGTTTGATGAGATCAGATTCCTCATTTCCATCTAGTTGCCGAGGATCAGGCGATTTGGGTGACAGGAGAGCTGGGATGAAATTCACAGGTCTCTTACTGGATATGACCAGGACCACAAACCCTATTTTATTATCTCCCGCTCACTAGTTCAGCTACCCCATGTTCCATTGTTGAAACATGGCCGACTTGGCTGTATCTCAATCACCGAAGTTGGTGGTGTCATAAATAGTGAGGAGGAAAGCCTTAGATTACAGGGAGATATAGATGGGCTGGTAAGATGGGCGGAGCAGTGGCAAATGAAATTTAATCCTGAGAAGTGTGAGGTGATGCATTTTGGGAGCACAAATAAGGCAAGGGAATATACAATGGATGGTAGGACCCTAGGAAGTACAGAGGGTCAGAGGGACCTTGGTGTACTTGTCTATAGATCACTGAAGGCAGCAGCACAGGTAGATAAGGTGGTTAGGAAGGCATATGGGATACTTGCCTTTATTAGCCGAGGCATAAAATATAAGAGCAGGGAGGTTATGATGGAGCTGTATAAAATGGTAGTTAGGCCACTGCTGGAGTACTGTGTACAGTTCTAGTCACCACACTATAGGAAGGATGTGATTGCACTGGAGAGGGTGCAGAGGAGATTCACCAGGATGTTGCCTGGGCTGGAGCATTTCAGCTATGAAGAGAGACTGAAAAGGCTGGGGGGTGGGGGGTGGGGAAGATATGATTGAGGTATACAATATTATGAGGGGCATTGACAGGTTAGATAGGAAGAAACTTTTTTCCCTTAGCGGAGGGGTCATTAACCAGGGGGCATAGATTTAAGGAAAGGGGCAGGAGGTTTAGAGGGGATTTGAGGAAAAGAAACTTTTCACCCAGAGGGTGGTTGGAATCTGGAACACACTGCCTGAAGCGGTAGTAGAGGCAGGAACCCTCACAACATTTAAGAAGTATTTAGATGAGCACTTGAAACGCCATAACATACAAGGCTACAGACCAAGTGCTGGAAAATGGGATTAGAATAGTTAGGTGCTTGATGGCTGGCACAGACACGATGGGCCGAAGGGCCTGTTTCTGTGCTGTATGATTCTATGACCTGAGGACTGGTGTCAGCCACTATAAAGCCCTTATACTGAGGTGGGGAAACAGCCAAACAAATTCTGTCAACT
The DNA here is from genome assembly GCF_036365525.1 of Heterodontus francisci. NCBI lineage: Eukaryota > Metazoa > Chordata > Chondrichthyes > Heterodontiformes > Heterodontidae > Heterodontus > Heterodontus francisci. The sequence goes on along the minus strand of NC_090412.1, from coordinate 774,067 downwards.
GTGACTGTGGAGAAGCTTTCCAAATGATGAAACATCTCCTGGAAAGCACTAGACGACCAGAGCCATGCAGCCCTGAAGGTCTTTGATTCTGGAGTCAGAACCTGTGTTGGGGGAAGGTACAGGACACGACAGGAAGTGGAGTAAAATCTTAAAAGTTTGTGGATGATCCCAAACAGGAGGCAGTGAACATGAGAATAGTATAAATAAATGGGGAGGATTAAGGGAAAGATTTTGTGGGATGTGTTCAAGTGGATTGGCCAATCACAGCTCAGCTCCAATAATACTTCCTTTATCCTTCTAAAGCTGTTCCTGAAACTTTTCGACAGAACATTCAGTAGCCCAGTGTGGAATGCACGAAAGCACTGTCTAATAAAATGCCACGACAATCCAATCTCAGTAAAAGACTGCTATAATCCCAGTTTAGGCTGGGATTTAGAAAGCACAATTAACACCTGATATTGAAATGGTTATTGGAAAATTTCAAATTCAAGTGGAATGAGAGAGGGGAGAAAACTTTTCTTGTTTCACGTCACATGCACATGTTCAAAATCCAAAGTTGACAATATGACAAGAGTGAGCAGTGAGATGGGAATTCCCAGCACTATCCTGGGAGCCCCATCAGCACACGGACTGCAGCGGTTTAAGGAAACTGCCTAGCATTACCCAAGGCTCAGCAGTAAATGTCCCCATTGCTCACACATCCTGAAAACACCATTCAATGTTATTGCCAAGAGCTCGGCATTGAAAATGACAATAAAACCTGATTCTAAATACCTTTCACATCTCAACACTTTGAAAGATATCAATTAGTTTCACTTTTCTACGAGAAAAATTTTGCACAGTTGCTATTAGTATCTATTCACCAAGTCTACAACAGTAAATATCACGCATTTCCTGTTTAACAATGAATTCGTCAGCAGATGTAACAGACAAGCTCTGGGGAATGGATCACTGCAGCACAGCGAAATGTTCCAAGGTGGTGAGAAATTCATTTTCCACCTTCATTGAAATGAAACTTGGTTCCCTAGATCTGCATAATAGACAAAACAATCTGAGCTATATCCACATTGTTTCCAGGAGCACATTCTTGCAATCCTAAATAGTTACGAGATTTCAAATCTGAAATGGAAAGCAGAATGTTGAAGCCATTTTAATTCTGATCCCAATAAATTGATAAGAAACACAAAACTCGTGCCACTAGTGTAAACCATGTTGAACTGTTATCTTCCTCCGACATCCATTTCTTTCATTGAGGTCTCATTCATCCTAGCATATGATGCAATATTAGATAATATTGGGAGAATATTATGTCATTATTTTATTTTGAATTGTGAGGGTTTCCTGTTTCCACCAGCTCCCCAGTTACTGCTTGTTTTCTTCAATGGGGAAAGTCACAGAATAGAAAAGCTGAGGCAGAGATTTCGGCAAGTGGAGTCATTATAAACAGCAGTCCAAAAATCCTCCTTCAGTTTGTGAATGGATGGAGCTCCTGTTTATGGTTAATATGGAATTCTGCAATAGAGTTGAGCCTATATATGATTTATCTTCAAAGTTAAAAATAATGCTGACTTTGAATGGAAGGCGAGAGATGTGTCTGATGTGAATCAGTAGTACATTGGAAACTCAGCAGCACATTGGTTAAAGACAGTTAGCAGGAAGGACAGGTGCTAGTTGCAAAAACAAAACTGAGAAACTCCCTGTTCTATTTTGGATCTTTTCTGTCCCTCTTCCTCCACTCACTTGGAGTCCTGTATTTTTACATTACTGTCATAGTAATTATCATTGTATAGATCCTTGGTGAGTCCACACCTGCAGTATTGTCTACAGTTTACCAAAGGAAGGGTATACTTGCCAAAGAGTGAGTGTAAGAAAGGTTCAACAGACTGATTCCTGGGATGATGGGTTTGTCCTGCGAGGAGAGATTGACGAGACTGGGCCGCTATTCTCTAGCATTTAGAAGAATGAGAGGTGATCTCAGTGAAGCACACAAAATAATGATAGGGTTCAACAGGGTAGATGCAGGAAGGATGTTTCCCTGAGCTGGGGGGTGGGTGTCGAGAATCAGGGGACACAGTTTCAGAATAAGAGGTTGGCCACTCAGGAAAGAGATGCGGAGAAATTTCTTCACAGAAGGTGGTGGAAGCTCAGTCATTGAATATGTTCAAGACAAGGATCGATAGATTTCTAGATATTAAAGATATGAAGATATAGGGGGATAGTATGGGTAAATGGCATTGAGGGAAAAGATCAGTCATGATCGAGTTGAATGGTGGAGCACATTTAATGGGCTGAATGGCCTACTCCTGCTCCTATTTCCTATGATCCCAGTTCAGAGCCTGGAGAAAATCCTCATCGGGTCCAATATCCAGATCAGATACAGGTACCAAAGTCAGGATATTAACCAACAATCAATTAACCAGAGAACTTTAATGCCAATTACTGCAGTTACTAGAATTAATTAACCAGAGAACCTTACTGCCAATTACTGCAGTTACCAGAATTAATTGACCAGAGAACCTTACTGCCAATTACTGCAGTTACCAGAATTAATTGACCAGAGAACCTTACTGCCAATTACTGCAGTTACCAGAATTAATTAACCAGAGAACCTTACTGCCAATTACTGCAGTTACCAGAATTAATTGACCAGAGAACCTTACTGCCAATTACTGCAGTTACCAGAATTAATTGACCAGAGAACCTTACTGCCAATTACTGCAGTTACCAGAATTAATTAACCAGAGAACCTTACTGCCCATTACTGCAGTTACTAGAATTAATTAACCAGAGAACCTTACTGCCAATTACTGCAGTTACCAGAATTAATTGACCAGAGAACCTTACTGCCAATTACTGCAGTTACCAGAATTAATTAACCAGAGAACCTTACTGCCCATTACTGCAGTTACTAGAATTAATTAACCAGAGAACCTTACCGCCAATTACTGCAGTTACTAGAATTAATTAACCAGAGAACCTTACCGCCAATTACTGCAGTTACTAGAATTAATTAACCAGAGAACCTTACTGCCAATTACTGCAGTTACTAGAATTAATTAACCAGAGAACCTTACTGCCAATTACTGCAGTTACTAGAATTAATTAACCAGAGAACCTTACCGCCCATTACTGCAGTTACTAGAATTAATTAACCAGAGAACCTTACTGCCAATTACTGCAGTTACTAGAATTAATTAACCAGAGAACATTACCGCCCATTACTGCAGTTACTAGAATTAATTAACCAGAGAACCTTACTGCCAATTACTGCAGTTACTAGAATCTATTAACCAGAGAACCTTACCGCCCATTACTGCAGTTACTAGAATTAATTAACCAGAGAACCTTACCGCCCATTACTGCAGTTACTAGAATTAATTAACCAGAGAACCTTACCGCCCATTACTGCAGTTACTAGAATTAATTAACCAGAGAACCTTATCGCCAATTACTGCAGTTACTAGAATCTATTAACCAGAGAACCTTACCGCCCATTACTGCAGTTACTAGAATTAATTAACCAGAGAACCTTACTGCCAATTACTGCAGTTACTAGAATCTATTAACCAGAGAACCTTACCGCCCATTACTGCAGTTACTAGAATTAATTAACCAGAGAACCTTACCGCCCATTACTGCAGTTACTAGAATTAATTAACCAGAGAACCTTACTGCCAATTACTGCAGTTACTAGAATCTATTAACCAGAGAACCTTACCGCCCATTACTGCAGTTACTAGAATTAATTAACCAGAGAACCTTACTGCCAATTACTGCAGTTACTAGAATCTATTAACCAGAGAACCTTACCGCCCATTACTGCAGTGACTAGAATTAATTAACCAGAGAACCTTACTGCCAATTACTGCAGTTACTAGAATCTATTAACCAGAGAACCTTACCGCCCATTACTGCAGTTACTAGAATTAATTAACCAGAGAACCTTACTGCCAATTACTGCAATTATTAGAATTAATTAACCAGAGAACCTTACTGCCAATTACTGCAGTTACTAGAATCTATTAACCAGAGAACTTTACTGCCCATTACTGCAGTTACTAGAATTAATTAACCAGAGAACCTTACTGCCAATTACTGCAGTTACTAGAATTAATTAACCAGAGAACCTTACTGCCAATTACTGCAGTTACTAGAATCTATTAACCAGAGAACCTTACCGCCCATTACTGCAGTTACTAGAATTAATTAACCAGAGAACCTTACCGCCCATTACTGCAGTTACTAGAATTAATTAACCAGAGAACCTTACCGCCCATTACTGCAGTTACTAGAATTAATTAACCAGAGAACCTTACTGCCCATTACTGCAGTTACTAGAATTAATTAACCAGAGAACCTTACTGCCAATTACTGCAGTTACTAGAATCTATTAACCAGAGAACCTTACCGCCCATTACTGCAGTTACTAGAATTAATTAACCAGAGAACCTTACTGCCAATTACTGCAGTTACTAGAATCTATTAACCAGAGAACCTTACCGCCCATTACTGCAGTTACTAGAATTAATTAACCAGAGAACCTTACCGCCCATTACTGCAGTTACTAGAATTAATTAACCAGAGAACCTTACTGCCAATTACTGCAGTTACTAGAATCTATTAACCAGAGAACCTTACCGCCCATTACTGCAGTTACTAGAATTAATTAACCAGAGAACCTTACCGCCCATTACTGCAGTTACTAGAATTAATTAACCAGAGAACCTTACTGCCAATTACTGCAGTTACTAGAATTAATTAACCAGAGAACCTTACTGCCAATTACTGCAGTTACCAGAATTAATTGACCAGAGAACCTTACTGCCAATTACTGCAGTTACCAGAATTAATTAACCAGAGAACCTTACTGCCCATTACTGCAGTTACTGGAATTAATTAACCAGAGAACTTTACTGCCCATTACTGCAGTTACTAGAATTAATTAACCAGAGAACCTTACTGCCAATTACTGCAATTATTAGAATTAATTAACCAGAGAACCTTACTGCCCATTACTGCAGTTACTAGAATTAATTAACCAGAGAACCTTACCGCCCATTACTGCAGTTACTAGAATTAATTAACCAGAGAACCTTACTGCCAATTACTGCAGTTACTAGAATCTATTAACCAGAGAACCTTACCGCCCATTACTGCAGTTACTAGAATTAATTAACCAGAGAACCTTACCGCCCATTACTGCAGTTACTAGAATTAATTAACCAGAGAACCTTACTGCCAATTACTGCAGTTACTAGAATTAATTAACCAGAGAACCTTACTGCCAATTACTGCAGTTACTAGAATTAATTAACCAGAGAACCTTACTGCCAATTACTGCAGTTACCAGAATCTATTAACCAGAGAACCTTACTGCCAATTACTGCAGTTACCAGAATCTATTAACCAGAGAACCTTACTGCCCATTACAGCAGTTACTAGAATTAATTAACCAGAGAACCTTACCGCCAATTACTGCAGTTACTAGAATTAATTAACCAGAGAACCTTACTGCCAATTACTGCAGCTACTAGAATTAATTAACCAGAGAACCTTACTGCCAATTACTGCAGTTACTAGAATTAATTAACCAGAGAACCTTACTGCCAATTACTGCAGTTACTAGAATTAATTAACCAGAGAACCTTACTGCCAATTACTGCAGTTACCAGAATTAATTAACCAGAGAACCTTACTGCCCATTACTGCAGTTACTGGAATTAATTAACCAGAGAACCTTACTGCCCATTACTGCAGTTACTAGAATTAATTAACCAGAGAACCTTACTGCCAATTACTGCAGTTACTAGAATCTATTAACCAGAGAACCTTACTGCCAATTACTGCAATTATTAGAATTAATTAACCAGAGAACCTTACTGCCAATTACTGCAGTGACTAGAATTAATTAACCAGAGAACCTTACTGCCCATTACTGCAGTTACTAGAATTAATTAACCAGAGAACCTTACTGCCCATTACTGCAGTTACTAGAATTAATTAACCAGAGAACCTTACTGCCCATTACTGCAGTTACTAGAATTAATTAACCAGAGAACCTTACTGCCCATTACTGCAGTTACTAGAATTAATTAACCAGAGAACCTTACTGCCAATTACTGCAATTATTAGAATTAATTAACCAGAGAACCTTACCGCCCATTACTGCAGTTACTAGAATTAATTAACCAGAGAACCTTACCGCCCATTACTGCAATTATTAGAATTAATTAACCAGAGAACCTTACTGCCCATTACTGCAGTTACTAGAATTAATTAACCAGAGAACCTTACTGCCCATTACTGCAGTTACTAGAATTAATTAACCAGAGAACCTTACCGCCCATTACTGCAGTTACTAGAATTAATTAACCAGAGAACCTTACTGCCAATTACTGCAGTTACTAGAATCTATTAACCAGAGAACCTTACCGCCCATTACGGCAGTTACTAGAATTAATTAACCAGAGAACCTTACTGCCAATTACTGCAGTTACTAGAATTAATTAACCAGAGAACCTTACCGCCCATTACTGCAGTTACTAGAATTAATTAACCAGAGAACCTTACTGCCAATTACTGCAGTTACTAGAATTAATTAACCAGAGAACCTTACTGCCAATTACTGCAGTTACTAGAATTAATTAACCAGAGAACCTTACTGCCAATTACTGCAGTTACTAGAATTAATTAACCAGAGAACCTTACTGCCAATTACTGCAGTTACTAGAATTAATTAACCAGAGAACCTTACTGCCAATTACTGCAGTTACTAGAATTAATTAACCAGAGAACCTTACTGCCAATTACTGCAGTTACTAGAATTAATTAACCAGAGAACCTTACTGCCAATTACTGCAGTTACCAGAATCTATAAACCAGAGAACCTTACCGCCCATTACTGCAGTTACTAGAATTAATTAACCAGAGAACCTTACTGCCAATTACTGCAGTTACTAGAATTAATTAACCAGAGAACCTTACTGCCAATTACTGCAGTTACTAGAATTAATTAACCAGAGAACCTTACTGCCAATTACTGCAGTTACTAGAATTAATTAACCAGAGAACCTTACTGCCAATTACTGCAGTTACCAGAATCTATAAACCAGAGAACCTTACTGCCCATTACTGCAGTTACTAGAATTAATTAACCAGAGAACCTTACTGCCAATTACTGCAATTATTAGAATTAATTAACCAGAGAACCTTACTGCCAATTACTGCAGTTACTAGAATTAATTAACCAGAGAACCTTACTGCCAATTGCTGCAGTTACTAGAATCTATTAACCAGAGAACCTTACTGCCCATTACAGCAGTTACTAGAATTAATTAACCAGAGAACCTTACCGCCAATTACTGCAGTTACTAGAATTAATTAACCAGAGAACCTTACTGCCAATTACTGCAGTGACTAGAATTAATTAACCAGAGAACCTTACTGCCAATTACTGCAGTTACTAGAATTAATTAACCAGAGAACCTTACTGCCAATTACTGCAGTTACTAGAATTAATTAACCAGAGAACCTTACTGCCAATTACTGCAGTTACCAGAATCTATAAACCAGAGAACCTTACCGCCCATTACTGCAGTTACTAGAATTAATTAACCAGAGAACCTTACTGCCAATTACTGCAGTTACTAGAATTAATTAACCAGAGAACCTTACTGCCAATTACTGCAGTTACTAGAATTAATTAACCAGAGAACCTTACTGCCAATTACTGCAGTTACTAGAATTAATTAACCAGAGAACCTTACTGCCAATTACTGCAGTTACCAGAATCTATAAACCAGAGAACCTTACTGCCCATTACTGCAGTTACTAGAATTAATTAACCAGAGAACCTTACTGCCAATTACTGCAATTATTAGAATTAATTAACCAGAGAACCTTACTGCCAATTACTGCAGTTACTAGAATTAATTAACCAGAGAACCTTACTGCCAATTACTGCAGTTACTAGAATCTATTAACCAGAGAACCTTACTGCCCATTACAGCAGTTACTAGAATTAATTAACCAGAGAACCTTACCGCCAATTACTGCAGTTACTAGAATTAATTAACCAGAGAACCTTACTGCCAATTACTGCAGTGACTAGAATTAATTAACCAGAGAACCTCACTACCAATTACTGCAGCTACTAGAATTAATTAACCAGAGAACCTTACTGCCAATTACTGCAGTTACTAGAATTAATTAACCAGAGAACCTTACTGCCAATTACTGCAGTTACTAGAATTAATTAACCAGAGAACCTTACTGCCAATTACTGCAGTTACTAGAATTAATTAACCAGAGAACCTTACTGCCAATTACTGCAGTGACTAGAATTAATTAACCAGAGTACCTTACTGCCAATTACTGCAGTTACTAGAATTAATTAACCAGAGAACCTTACTGCCAATTACTGCAGTTACTAGAATTAATTAACCAGAGAACCTTACTGCCCAATACTGCAGTTACTAGAATTAATTAACCAGAGAACCTTACTGCCAATTACTGCAGTTACTAGAATTAATTAACCAGAGAACCTCACTGCCAATTACTGCAGCTACTAGAATTAATTAACCAGAGAACCTTACTGCCAATTACTGCAGTTACTAGAATTAATTAACCAGAGAACCTTACTGCCAATTACTGCAGTTACTAGAATTAATTAACCAGAGAACCTTACTGCCAATTACTGCAGTTACTAGAATTAATTAACCAGAGAACCTTACTACCAATTACTGCAATTATTAGAATTAATTAACCAGAGAACCTTACTGCCAATTACTGCAGTTACTAGAATTAATTAACAAGAGAACCTTACTGCCAATTACTGCAGTTACTAGAATCTAGTAACCAGAGAACCTTACTGCCAATTACTGCAATTATTAGAATTAATTAACCAGAGAACCTTACGGCCAATTACTGCAGTTACTAGAATTAATTAACCAGAGAACCTTACTGCCAATTACTGCAGTTACTAGAATTAATTAACCGGAGAAACCTTACTGCCAATTACTGCAGTTACTAGAATTAATTAACCAGAGAACCTTACTGCCAATTACTGCAGTTACTAGAATTAATTAACCAGAGAACCTTACTGCCAATTACTGCAGTTACTAGAATTAATTAACCAGAGAACCTGACTGCCAATTACTGCAGTTACTAGAATTAATTAACCGGAGAAACCTTACTGCCAATTACTGCAGTTACTAGAATTAATTAACCAGAGAACCTTCCTGCCAATTACTGCAGTTACTAGAATTAATTAACCAGAGAACCTTCCTGCCAATTACTGCAATTAGTAGAATTAATTAACCAGAGAACCTTCCTGCCAATTACTGCAGTTACTAGAATTAATTAACCGGAGAAACCTTACTGCCAATTACTGCAGTTACTAGAATTAATTAACCAGAGAACCTTCCTGCCAATTACTGCAATTAGTAGAATTAATTAACCAGAGAACCTTACTGCCAATTACTGCAGTTACTAGAATTAATTAACCGGAGAAACATTACTGCCCATTACTGCAATTACTAGAATTAATTAACCAGAGAACCTTACTGCCAATTACTGCAGTTACTAGAATTAATTAACCGGAGAAACCTTACTGCCAATTACTGCAGTTACTAGAATTAATTAACCAGAGAACCTTCCTGCCAATTACTGCAGTTACTAGAATTAATTAACCAGAGAACCTTCCTGCCAATTACTGCAGTTACTAGAATTAATTAACCAGAGAACCTTCCTGCCAATTACTGCAATTAGTAGAATTAATTAACCAGAGAACCTTCCTGCCAATTACTGCAATTAGTAGAATTAATTAACCAGAGAACCTTACTGCCAATTACTGCAGTTACTAGAATTAATTAACCGGAGAAACCTTACTGCCAATTACTGCAGTTACTAGAATTAATTAACAGGAGAAACCTTACTGCCAATTACTGCAATTAGTAGAATTAATTAACCAGAGAACCTGACTGCCAATTACTGCAATTAATAGAATTAATTAACCAGAGAACCTTCCTGCCAATTACTGCAATTACTAGAATTAATTAACCAGAGAACCTTACTGCCCATTACTGCAGTTACTAGAATTAATTAACCGGAGAAACCTTACTGCCAATTACTGCAGTTACTAGAATTAATTAACCGGAGAACCTTACTGCCAATTACTGCAATTATTAGAATTAATTAACCAGAGAACCTTACTGCCCATTACTGCAATTACTAGAATTAATTAACCGGAGAAACCTTACTGCCAATTACTGCAGTTACTAGAATTAATTAACCGGAGAACCTTACTGCCAATTACTGCAATTATTAGAATTAATTAACCAGAGAACCTTACTGCCCATTACTGCAGTTACTAGAATTAGTTAACCGGAGAAACCTTACTGCCAATTACTGCAGTTACTAGAATTAATTAACCGGAGAAACCTTACTGCCAATTACTGCAATTAGTAGAATTAATTAACCAGAGAACCTTCCTGCCAATTACTGCAATTAGTAGAATTAATTAACCAGAGAACCTTCCTGCCAATTACTGCAATTACTAGAATTAATTAACCAGAGAACCTTACTGCCAATTACTGCAGATACGAGAATTAATTAACCGGAGAAACCTTACTGCCAATTACTGCAGTTACTAGAATTAATTAACCAGAGAACCTTACTGCCCATTACTGCAGTTACTAGAATTAATTAACCAGAGAACCTTACTGCCAATTACTGCAGTTACTAGAATTAATTAACCAGAGAACCTTACTGCCAATTACTGCAGTTACTAGAATTAATTAACCAGAGAACCTTACTGCCAATTACTGCAGTTACTAGAATTAATTAACCAGAGAACCTGACTGCCAATTACTGCAGTTACTAGAATTAATTAACCAGAGAACCTTACCGCCAATTACTGCAGTTACTAGAATTAATTAACCAGAGAACCTTACCGCCCATTACTGCAGTTACTAGAATTAATTAACCAGAGAACCTTACTGCCAATTACTGCAGTTACTGGAATTAATTAACCAGAGAACCTTACTGCCCAATACTGCAGTTACTAGAATTAATTAACCAGAGAAACTTACCGCCCATTACTGCAGTTACTAGAATTAATTAACCAGAGAACATTACTGCCAATTACTGCAATTATTAGAATTAATTAACCAGAGAACCTTACTGCCAATTACTGCAGTGACTAGAATTAATTAACCAGAGAACCTTACTGCCAATTACTGCAGCTACGAGAATTAATTAACCAGAGAACCTTACTGCCAATTACTGCAGTTACTAGAATTAATTAACCAGAGAACCTTACTGCCAATTACTGCAGTTACTAGAATTAATTAACCAGAGAACCTTACTGCCAATTACTGCAGTTACTAGAATTAATTAACCAGAGAACCTTACTGCCAATTACTGCAGTGACTAGAATTAATTAACCAGAGAACCTTACTGCCAATTACTGCAGTTACTAGAATTAATTAACCAGAGAACCTTACTGCCAATTACTGCAGTTACTAGAATTAATTAACCAGAGAACCTTACTGCCAATTACTGCAGTTACTAGAATTAATTAACCAGAGAACATTACTGCCAATTACTGCAGTTACTAGAATTAATTAACCAGAGAACCTTACTGCCAATTACTGCAATTATTAGAATTAATTAACCAGAGAACCTTACCGCCCATTACTGCAGTTACTAGAATTAATTAACCAGAGAACCTTACTGCCAATTACTGCAGTTACTAGAATTAATTAACCAGAGAACCTTACTGCCAATTACTGCAGTTACTAGAATTAATTAACCAGAGAACCTTACTGCCAATTACTGCAGTTACTAGAATTAATTAACCTGAGAACCTTACTGCCAATTACTGCAATTAGTAGAATTAATTAACCAGAGAACCTTACTGCCAATTACTGCAGTTACTAGAATTAATTAACCAGAGAACCTTACTGCCAATTACTGCAGTTACTAGAATTAATTAACCAGAGAACCTTCCTGCCAATTACTGCAATTAGTAGAATTAATTAACCAGAGAACCTTACTGCCAATTACTGCAGTTACTAGAATTAATTAACCAGAGAACCTTACTGCCAATTACTGCAACGAGTAGAATTAATTAACCAGAGAAACCTTACTGCCCATTACTGCAGTTACTAGAATTAATTAACCAGAGAACCTTCCTGCCAATTACTGCAACGAGTAGAATTAATTAACCAGAGAAACCTTACTGCCAATTACTGCAGTTACTAGAATTAATTAACCAGAGAACCTTACTGCCAATTACTGCAGTTACTAGAATTAATTAACCAGAGAACCTTCCTGCCAATTACTGCAATTAGTAGAATTAATTAACCAGAGAACCTTACTGCCAATTACTGCAGTTACTAGAATTAATTAACCAGAGAACCTTACTGCCAATTACTGCAGATACTAGAATTAATTAACCAGAGAACCTTACTGCCAATTACTGCAGTTACTAGAATTAATTAACCAGAGAACCTTCCTGCCAATTACTGCAATTAGTAGAATTAATTAACCAGAGAACCTTCCTGCCAATTACTGCAACGAGTAGAATTAATTAACCAGAGAAACCTTACTGCCAATTACTGCAACGAGTAGAATTAATTAACCAGAGAACCTTACTGCCCATTACTGCAGTTACTAGAATTAATTAACCAGAGAACCTTACTGCCAATTACTGCAACGAGTAGAATTAATTAACCAGAGAAACCTTACTGCCAATTACTGCAGTTACTAGAATTAATTAACCAGAGAACCTTCCTGCCAATTACTGCAATTAGTAGAATTAATTAACCAGAGAAACCTTACTGCCAATTACTGCAGTTACTAGAATTAATTAACCAGAGAACCTTCCTGCCAATTACTGCAATTAGTAGAATTAATTAACCAGAGAACCTTACTGCCAATTACTGCAATTAGTAGAATTAATTAACCAGAGAACCTTACTGCCAATTACTGCAATTATTAGAATTAATTAACCAGAGAACCTTACTGCCCATTACTGCAGTTACTAGAATTAATTAACCGGAGAAACCTTACTGCCAATTACTGCAGTTACTAGAATTAATTAACCAGAGAACCTTCCTGCTAATTACTGCAATTAGTAGAATTAATTAACCAGAGAACCTTCCTGCCAATAACTGCAATTAGTAGAATTAATTAACCAGAGAACCTTACTGCCAATTACTGCAATTATTAGAATTAATTAACCAGAGAACCTTCCTGCCAATTACTGCAGTTACTAGAATTAATTAACCGGAGAAACCTTACTGCCAATTACTGCAGTTACTAGAATTAATTAACCAGAGAACCTTACTGCCAATTACTGCAATTAGTAGAATTAATTAACCAGAGAACCTTACTGCCAATTACTGCAGTTACTAGAATTAATTAACCAGAGAACCTTACTGCCAATTACTGCAATTATTAGAATTAATTAACCAGAGAACCTTACTGCCCATTACTGCAGTTACTAGAATTAATTAACCAGAGAACCTTACTGCCAATTACTGCAGTTACTAGCATTAATTAACCAGAGAACCTTACTGCCAATTACTGCAGTTACTAGAATTAATTAACCAGCGAACCTTACTGCCAATTAATGCAATTATTAGAATTAATTAACCAGAGAACCTTACTGCCAATTACTGCAGTTACTAGAATTAATTAACCAGAGAATCTTACTGCCCATTACTGCAGTTACTAGAATTAATTAACCAGAGAACCTTACTGCCCATTACTGCAGTTACTAGAATTAATTAACCAGAGAACCTCACTGCCAATTACTGCAGTTACTAGAATCTATTAACCAGAGAACCTTACTGTCCATTACTGCAGTTACTAGAATTAATTAACCAGAGAACCTTACTGCCCATTACTGCAGTTACTAGAATTAATTAACCAGAGAACCTTACTGCCAATTACTGCAGTTACTAGAATTAATTAACCAGAGAACCTTACTGCTAATTACTGCAGTTACTAGAATCTATTAACCAGAGAACATTACTGCCAATTACTGCAATTATTAGAATTAATTAACCAGAGAACCTTACTGCCAATTACTGCAGTTACTAGAATTAATTAACCAGAGAACCTTACTGCCCATTACTGCAGTTACTAGAATTAATTAACCGGAGAAACCTTACTGCCAATTACTGCAGTTACTAGAATTAATTAACCAGAGAACCTTACTGCCAATTACTGCAGTTACTAGAATTAATTAACCAGAGAACCTTACCGCCCATTACTGCACTTACTAGAATTAATTGACCAGAGAACCTTACCGCCAATTACTGCAGTTACTAGAATTAATTAACCAGAGAACCTTCCTGCCAATTTCTGCAATTAGTAGAATTAATTAACCAGAGAACCTTCCTGCCAATTACTGCAATTAGTAGAATTAATTAACCGGAGAAACCTTACTGCCCATTACTGCAATTAGTAGAATTAATTAACCAGAGAACCTTACTGCCAATTACTGCAGTTACTAGAATCTATTAACCAGAGAACCTTACTGCCCATTACTGCAGTTACTAGAATTAATTAACCAGAGAACCTTACTGCCAATTACTGCAGTTACTAGAATTAATTAATCAGAGAACCTGACTGCCAATTACTGCAGTTACTAGAATTAATTAACCAGAGAACCTTACCGCCAATTACTGCAGTTACTAGAATTAATTAACCAGAGAACCTTACTGCCAATTACTGCAATTAGTAGAATTAATTAACCGGAGAACCTTACTGCCAATTACTGCAGTTACTAGAATTAATTAACCAGAGAACCTTACTGCCAATTATTGCAGTTACTAGAATTAATTAACCAGAGAACCTTACCGCCCATTACTGCAGTTACTAGAATTAGTTAACCAGAGAACCTTACTGCCAATTACTGCAGTTACTAGAATTAATTAACCAGAGAACCTTACTGCCAATTACTGCAGTTACTAGAATTAATTAACCAGAGAACCAGACTGCCAATTACTGCAGTTACTAGAATTAATTAACCAGAGAACCTTACCGCCAATTACTGCAGTTACTAGAATTAATTAACCAGAGAACCTTACCGCCCATTACTGCAGTTACTAGAATTAATTAACCAGAGAACCTTACTGCCAATTACTGCAGTTACTAGAATTAATTAACCAGAGAACCTTACTGCCAATTACTGCAGTTACTAGAATTAATTAACCAGAGAACCTTACTGCCAATTACTCCAGTTAGTAGAATTAATTAACCAGAGAGCCTTACTGCCAATTACTGCAGATACTAGAATTAATTAACCGGAGAAAACTTACTGCCAATTACTGCAGTTACTAGAATTAATTAACCGGATAAACCTTACTGCCAATTACTGCAGTTACTAGAATTAATTAACCTGAGAATCTTACTGCCAATTACTGCAGTTACTAGAATTAATGAACCGGAGAAACCTTACTGCCCATTACTGCAGATACTGGAATTAATAAACCAGAGAACCTTACTGCCAATTACTGCAATTAGTAGAATTAATTAACCAGAGAACCTTACTGCCCATTACTGCAGTTACTAGAATCAATTAACCAGAGAAACTTACTGCCAATTACTGCAGTTTTTAGAATCTATTAACCAGAGAACCTTCCTGCCAAGTACTGCAGTTACTAGAATTAATTCACCGTAGAACCTTACTGCCCATTACTGCAGTTACTAGAATTAATTAACCGTAGAACCTTACTGCCCATTACTGCAGGTACTAGAATTAATTAACCAGAGAACCTTACTGCCCATTACTGCAGTTACTGGAATTAATTAACCAGAGAACCTTACTGCCAATTACTGCAGTTACTAGAATTAATTAACCGCAGAACCTTACTGCCAAGTACTGCAGTTACTAGAATTAATTAACCAGAGAACCTTACTGCCAATTACTGCAGTTACTAGAATTAATTAACCAGAGAACCTTACCGCCAATTACTGCAGTTACTAGAATTAATTAACCAGAGAACCTTACCGCCCATTACTGCAGTTACTAGAATTAATTAACAAGAGAACCTTACTGCCCATTACTGCAGTTACTAGAATTAATTAACCAGAGAACCTTGCTGCCCATTACTGCAGTTACTGGAATTAATTAACCAGAGAACCTTACTGCCAATTACTGCAGTTACTAGAATTAATTAACCAGAGAACCTTACCGCCCATTACTGCAGTTACTAGAATTAATTAACCAGAGAACATTACTGCCCATTACTGCAGTTACTAGAATTAATTAACCAGAGAACCTTGCTGCCCATTACTGCAGTTACTGGAATTAATTAACCAGAGAACCTTACTGCCAATTACTGCAGTTACTAGAATTAATTAACCAGAGAACCTTACTGCCAATTACTGCAGTTACTAGAATTAATTAACCAGAGAACCTTACCGCCCATTACTGCAGTTACTAGAATTGATTAACCAGAGAACCTCACTGCCAATTACTGCAGTTACTAGAATTAATTAACCAGAGAACCTTACCGCCCATTACTGCAGTTACTAGAATTAATTAACCAGAGAACCTTACTGCCCACTACTGCAGTTACTGGAATTAATTAACCAGAGAACCTTACTGCCAATTACTGCAGTTACTAGAATTAATTAACCAGAGAACCTTACCGCCCATTACTGCAGTTACTAGAATTAATTAACCAGAGAACCTTACTGCCCATTACTGCAGTTACTAGAATTAATTAACCAGAGAAGCTTACTGCCCATTACTGCAGTTACTGGAATTAATTAACCAGAGAACCTGACTGCCAATTACTGCAGTTACTAGAATTAATTAACCAGAGAACCTTACCGCCCATTACTGCAGTTACTAGAATTAATTAACCAGAGAACCTTACTGCCAATTACTGCAGTTACTAGAATTAATTAACCAGAGAACCTTACTGCCAATTACTGCAGTTACCAGAATTAATTAACCAGAGAACCTTACCGCCCATTACTGCAGTTACTAGAATTAATTAACCAGAGAGCCTTACTGCCAATTACTGCAGTTACTAGAATTAATTAACCAGAGAACCTTACTGCCAATTACTGCAGTTACTGGAATTAATTAACCAGAGAACATTACTGTCCATTACTGCAGTTACTAGAATTAATTAACCAGAGAACCTTACTGCCAATTACTGCAGTTACTAGAATTAATTAACCAGAGAACCTTACTGCCAATTACTGCAGTTACTGGAATTAATTAACCAGAGAACCTTACTGCCCATTACTGCAGTTACTGGAATTAATTAACCAGAGAACATTACTGTCCATTACTGCAGTTACTGGAATTAATTAACCAGAGAACATTACTGTCCATTACTGCAGTTACTGGAATTAATTAACCAGAGAACATTACTGTCCATTACTGCAGTTACTGGAATTAATTAACCATAGAACATTACTGTCCATTACTGCAGTTACTGGAATTAATTAACCAGAGAATATTACTGTCCATTACTGCAGTTACTGGAATTAATTAACCAGAGAACATTACTGTCCATTACTGCAGTTACTGGAATTAATTAACCAGAGAACATTACTGTCCATTACTGCAGTTCCTGGAATTAATTAACTAGAGAACCTTACTGCCCTTTACTGCAGTTACTGGAATTAATTAACCAGAGAATATTACTGTCCAATACTGCAGTTCCTGGAATTAATTAACTAGAGAACCTTACTGCCCTTTACTGCAGTTACTGGAATTAATTAACCAGAGAACATTACTGTCCATTACTGCAGTTACTGGAATTAATTAACCAGAGAACATTACTGCCCATCACTGCAGTTACTGGAATTAATTAACCAGAGAACATTACTGTCCATTACTGCAGTTACTGGAATTAATTAACCAGAGAACATTACTGTCCATTACTGCAGTTACTGGAATTAATTAACCATAGAACATTACTGTCCATTACTGCAGTTACTGGAATTAATTAACTAGAGAACATTACTGTCCATTACTGCAGTTACTGGAATTAATTAACTAGAGAACATTACTGTCCATTACTGCAGTTGCTGGAATTAATTAACCAGAGAACATTACTGTCCATTACTGCAGTTACTAGAATTAATTAACTAGAGAACATTACTGTCCATTACTGCAGTTGCTGGAATTAATTAACCAGAGAACATTACTGTCCATTACTGCAGTTACTGGAATTAATTAACTAGAGAACATTACTGTCCATTACTGCAGTTACTGGAATTAATTAACCAGAGAACATTACTGCCCATTACTGCAGTTACTGGAATTAATTAACCAGTGAACATTACTGTCCATTACTGCAGTTACTGGAATTAATTAACTAGAGAACATTACTGTCCATTACTGCAGTTACTAGAATTAATTAACCAGAGAACAATACTGTCCATTACTGCAGTTACTAGAATTAATTAACTAGAGAACATTACTGTCCATTACTGCAGTTACTGGAATTAATTAACCAGAGAACATTACTGTCCATTACTGCAGTAACTAGAATTAATTAACTAGAGAACATTACTGTCCATTACTGCAGTTACTGGAGTTAATTAACTAGAGAACATTACTGTCCATTACTGCAGTTACTAGAATTAATTAACCAGAGAACAATACTGTCCATTACTGCAGTTACTAGAATTAATTAACTAGAGAACATTACTGTCCATTACTGCAGTTACTGGAATTAATTAACGAGAGAACATTACTGTCCATTACTGCAGTTACTGGAATTAATTAACTAGCGAACATTACTGTCCATTACTGCAGTTACTAGAATTAATTAACCAGAGAACAATACTGTCCATTACTGCAGTTACTAGAATTAATTAACTAGAGAACATTACTGTCCATTACTGCAGTTACTGGAATTAATTAACCAGAGAACATTACAGTCCATTACTGCAGTTACTAGAATTAATTAACTAGAGAACATTACTGTCCATTACTGCAGTTACTGGAGTTAATTAACTAGAGAACATTACTGCCAATTACTGCAGTTACTAGAATTAATTAACCAGAGAACCTTACCGCCCATTACTGCAGTTACTAGAATTAATTAACCAGAGAACCTTACTGCCCATTACTGCAGTTACTAGAATTAATTAACCAGAGAAGCTTACTGCCCATTACTGCAGTTACTGGAATTAATTAACCAGAGAACCTGACTGCCAATTACTGCAGTTACTAGAATTAATTAACCAGAGAACCTTACCGCCCATTACTGCAGTTACTAGAATTAATTAACCAGAGAACCTTACTGCCAATTACTGCAGTTACTAGAATTAATTAACCAGAGAACCTTACTGCCAATTACTGCAGTTACCAGAATTAATTAACCAGAGAACCTTACCGCCCATTACTGCAGTTACTAGAATTAATTAACCAGAGAGCCTTACTGCCAATTACTGCAGTTACTAGAATTAATTAACCAGAGAACCTTACTGCCAATTACTGCAGTTACTGGAATTAATTAACCAGAGAACATTACTGTCCATTACTGCAGTTACTAGAATTAATTAACCAGAGAACCTTACTGCCAATTACTGCAGTTACTAGAATTAATTAACCAGAGAACCTTACAGCCAATTACTGCAGTTACTGGAATTAATTAACCAGAGAACCTTACTGCCCATTACTGCAGTTACTGGAATTAATTAACCAGAGAACATTACTGTCCATTACTGCAGTTACTGGAATTAATTAACCAGAGAACATTACTGTCCATTACTGCAGTTACTGGAATTAATTAACCAGAGAACATTACTGTCCATTACTGCAGTTACTGGAATTAATTAACCATAGAACATTACTGTCCATTACTGCAGTTACTGGAATTAATTAACCAGAGAATATTACTGTCCAATACTGCAGTTCCTGGAATTAATTAACTAGAGAACCTTACTGCCCTTTACTGCAGATACTGGAATTAATTAACCAGAGAACATTACTGTCCATTACTGCAGTTACTGGAATTAATTAACCAGAGAACATTACTGCCCATCACTGCAGTTACTGGAATTAATTAACTAGAGAACATTACTGTCCATTACTGCAGTTACTGGAATTAATTAACCAGAGAACATTACTGTCCATTACTGCAGTTACTGGAATTAATTAACCAGAGAATATTACTGTCCAATACTGCAGTTCCTGGAATTAATTAACTAGAGAACCTTACTGCCCTTTACTGCAGTTACTGGAATTAATTAACCAGAGAACATTACTGTCCATTACTGCAGTTACTGGAATTAATTAACCAGAGAACATTACTGCCCATCACTGCAGTTACTGGAATTAATTAACCAGAGAACATTACTGTCCATTACTGCAGTTACTGGAATTAATTAACCAGAGAACATTACTGTCCATTACTGCAGTTACTGGAATTAATTAACCATAGAACATTACTGTCCATTACTGCAGTTACTGGAATTAATTAACTAGAGAACATTACTGTCCATTACTGCAGTTACTGGAATTAATTAACTAGAGAACATTACTGTCCATTACTGCAGTTGCTGGAATTAATTAACCAGAGAACATTACTGTCCATTACTGCAGTTACTAGAATTAATTAACTAGAGAACATTACTGTCCATTACTGCAGTTGCTGGAATTAATTAACCAGAGAACATTACTGTCCATTACTGCAGTTACTGGAATTAATTAACTAGAGAACATTACTGTCCATTACTGCAGTTACTGGAATTAATTAACCAGAGAACATTACTGCCCATTACTGCAGTTACTGGAATTAATTAACCAGTGAACATTACTGTCCATTACTGCAGTTACTGGAATTAATTAACTAGAGAACATTACTGTCCATTACTGCAGTTACTAGAATTAATTAACCAGAGAACAATACTGTCCATTACTGCAGTTACTAGAATTAATTAACTAGAGAACATTACTGTCCATTACTGCAGTTACTGGAATTAATTAACCAGAGAACATTACTGTCCATTACTGCAGTAACTAGAATTAATTAACTAGAGAACATTACTGTCCATTACTGCAGTTACTGGAGTTAATTAACTAGAGAACATTACTGTCCATTACTGCAGTTACTAGAATTAATTAACCAGAGAACAATACTGTCCATTACTGCAGTTACTAGAATTAATTAACTAGAGAACATTACTGTCCATTACTGCAGTTACTGGAATTAATTAACGAGAGAACATTACTGTCCATTACTGCAGTTACTGGAATTAATTAACTAGAGAACATTACTGTCCATTACTGCAGTTACTAGAATTAATTAACCAGAGAACAATACTGTCCATTACTGCAGTTACTAGAATTAATTAACTAGAGAACATTACTGTCCATTACTGCAGTTACTGGAATTAATTAACCAGAGAACATTACAGTCCATTACTGCAGTTACTAGAATTAATTAACTAGAGAACATTACTGTCCATTACTGCAGTTACTGGAGTTAATTAACTAGAGAACATTACTGTCCATTACTGCAGTTACTAGAATTAATTAACCAGAGAACAATACTGTCCATTACTGCAGTTACTAGAATTAATTAACTAGAGAACATTACTGTCCATTACTGCAGTTACTGGAATTAATTAACGAGAGAACATTACTGTCCATTACTGCAGTTACTGGAATTAATTAACTAGAGAACATTACTGTCCATTACTGCAGTTACTAGAATTAATTAACCAGAGAACAATACTGTCCATTACTGCAGTTACTGGAATTAATTAAATAGAGAAAATTACTGTCCATTACTGCAGTTACTGGAATTAATTAACTAGAGAACATTACTGTCCATTACTGCAGTTACCAGAATTAATTAACTAGAGAACAATACTGTCCATTAATGCAGTTACTGGAATTAATTAACTAGAGAACCTTACTGCCCATTACTGCAGTTACTGGAATTAATTAACCAGAGAACGTTACTGCCAATTACTGCAGTTACTAGAATTAATTAACCAGAGAACCTTACCGCCCATTACTGCAGTTACTAGAATTAATTAACCAGAGAACCTTACTGCCAATTACTGCAGTTACTAGAATTAATTAACCAGAGAACCTTACCGCCAATTACTGCAGTTACTAGAATTAATTAACCAGAGAACCTTACCGCCAATTACTGCAGTTACTAGAATTAATTAACCAGAGAACCTTACTGCCCATTACTGCAGTTACTAGAATTAATTAACCAGAGAACCTTACTGCCCATTACTGCAGTTACTAGAATTAATTAACCAGAGAACCTTACTGCCCATTACTGCAGTTACTAGAATTAATTAACCAGAGAACCTTACTGCCCATTACTGTAGTTACTAGAATTAATTAACCAGAGAACCTTACTGCCCATTACTGCAGTTACTAGAATTAATTAACCAGAGAACCTTACTGCCCATTACTGCAGTTACTAGAATTAATTAACCAGAGAACCTTACCGCCCATTACTGCAGTTACTAGAATTAATTAACCAGAGAACCTTACTGCCAATTACTGCAGTTACTAGAATTAATTAACCAGAGAACCTTACCGCCAATTACTGCAGTTACTAGAATTAATTAGCCAGAGAACCTTACCGCCAATTACTGCAGTTACTAGAATTAATTAACCAGAGAACCTTACTGCCCATTACTGCAGTTACTAGAATTAATTAACCAGAGAACCTTACCGCCCATTACTGTAGTTACTAGAATTAATTAACCAGAGAACCTTACTGCCCATTACTGCAGTTACTAGAATTAATTAAGCAGAGAACATTACTGCCAATTACTGCAGTTACTGGAATTAATTAACCAGAGAACCTTACTGCCCATTACTGCAGTTACTAGAATTAATTAACCAGAGAACCTTACTGCCAATTACTGCAGTTACTAGAATTAATTAACCAGAGAAACTTACTGCCAATTACTGCAGTTACTGGAATTAATTAACCAGAGAACATTACTGCCAATTACTGCAGTTACTAGAATTAATTAACCAGAGAAACTTACTGCCAATTACTGCAGTTACTGGAATTAATTAACCAGAGAACATTACTGCCAATTACTGCAGTTACTAGAATTAATTAACCAGAGAAACTTACTGCCAATTACTGCAGTTACTGGAATTAATTAACCAGAGAACATTACTGTCCATTACTGCAGTTACTAGAATTAATTAACTAGAGAACATTACTGCCAATTACTGCAGTTACTGGAATTAATTAACCAGAGAACATTACTGCCCATTACTGCAGTTACTGGAATTAATTAACCAGAGAACATTACTGCCCATTACTGCAGTTACTGGAATTAATTAACCAGAGAACATTACTGCCCATTACTGCAGTTACTGGAATTAATTAACCAGAGAACATTACTGTCCATTACTGCAGTTACTGGAATTAATTAACCAGAGAACATTACTGCCCATTACTGCAGTTACTGGAATTAATTAACCAGAGAACATTACTGCCCATTACTGCAGTTACTGGAATTAATTAACCAGAGAACCTTACTGCCCATTACTGCAGTTACTGGAATTAATTAACCAGAGAACATTACTGTCCATTACTGCAGTTACTGGAATTAATTAACCAGAGAACATTACTGCCCATTACTGCAGTTACTGGAATTAATTAACCAGAGAACCTTACTGCCCATTACTGCAGTTACTGGAATTAATTAACCAGAGAACCTTACTGCCCATTACTGCAGTTACTAGAATTAATTAACTAGAGAACATTACTGTCCATTACTGCAGTTACTGGAATTAATTAACCAGAGAACATTACTGCCAATTACTGCAGTTACTGGAATTAATTAACCAGAGAACATTACTGTCCAATACTGCAGTTACTGGAATTAATTAACCAGAGAACCTTACTGCCCTTTACTGCAGTTACTGGAATTAATTAACCAGAGAACCTTACTGCCCTTTACTGCAGTTACTGGAATTAATTAACCAGAGAACATTACTGTCCATTACTGCAGTTACTGGAATTAATTAACCAGAGAACCTTACTGCCAATTACTGCAGTTACTAGAATTAATTAACCAGAGAACATTACTGTCCATTACTGCAGTTACTGGAATTAATTAACCAGAGAACCTTACTGCCAATTACTGCAGTTACTGGAATTAATTAACCAGAGAACCTTACTGCCAATTACTGCAGTTACTAGAATTAATTAACCAGAGAACCTTACTGCCCTTTACTGCAGTTACTGGAATTAATTAACCAGAGAACATTACTGTCCATTACTGCAGTTACTGGAATTAATTAACCAGAGAACCTTACTGCCCATTACTGCAGTTACTAGAATTAATTAACTAGAGAACATTACTGTCCATTACTGCAGTTACTGGAATTAATTAACCAGAGAACATTACTGCCAATTACTGCAGTTACTAGAATTAATTAACCAGAGAACCTTACTGCCCTTTACTGCAGTTACTGGAATTAATTAACCAGAGAACCTTACTGCCCTTTACTGCAGTTACTGGAATTAATTAACCAGAGAACATTACTGTCCATTACTGCAGTTACTGGAATTAATTAACCAGAGAACATTACTGCCAATTACTGCAGTTACTGGAATTAATTAACCAGAGAACATTACTGTCCAATACTGCAGTTACTGGAATTAATTAACTAGAGAACCTTACTGCCCTTTACTGCAGTTACTGGAATTAATTAACCAGAGAACCTTACTGCCCTTTACTGCAGTTACTGGAATTAATTAACCAGAGAACATTACTGTCCATTACTGCAGTTACTGGAATTAATTAACCAGAGAACCTTACTGCCAATTACTGCAGTTACTAGAATTAATTAACCAGAGAACATTACTGTCCATTACTGCAGTTACTGGAATTAATTAACCAGAGAACCTTACTGCCAATTACTGCAGTTACTGGAATTAATTAACCAGAGAACCTTACTGCCAATTACTGCAGTTACTAGAATTAATTAACCAGAGAACCTTACTGCCCTTTACTGCAGTTACTGGAATTAATTAACCAGAGAACATTACTGTCCATTACTGCAGTTACTGGAATTAATTAACCAGAGAACCTTACTGCCCATTACTGCAGTTACTAGAATTAATTAACTAGAGAACATTACTGTCCATTACTGCAGTTACTGGAATTAATTAACCAGAGAACATTACTGCCAATTACTGCAGTTACTAGAATTAATTAACCAGAGAACCTTACTGCCCTTTACTGCAGTTACTGGAATTAATTAACCAGAGAACCTTACTGCCCTTTACTGCAGTTACTGGAATTAATTAACCAGAGAACATTACTGTCCATTACTGCAGTTACTGGAATTAATTAACCAGAGAACATTACTGCCCATTACTGCAGTTACTGGAATTAATTAACTAGAGAACCTTACTGCCCTTTACTGCAGTTACTGGAATTAATTAACCAGAGAACATTACTGTCCATTACTGCAGTTACTGGAATTAATTAACCAGAGAACCTTACTGCCCATTACTGCAGTTACTGGAATTAATTAACCAGAAAACATTACTGCCCTTTACTGCAGTTACTGGAATTAATTAACCAGAGAACATTACTGTCCATTACTGCAGTTACTGGAATTAATTAACCAGAGAACCTTACTGTCCATTACTGCAGTTACTGGAATTAATTAACCAGAGAACATTACTGTCCATTAGTGCAGTTACTGGAATTAATTAACCAGAGAACATTACTGTCCATTACTGCAGTTACTGGAATTAATTAACCAGAGAACATTACTGTCCAATACTGCAGTTACTGGAATTAATTAACTAGAGAACCTTACTGCCCTTTACTGCAGTTACTGGAATTAATTAACCAGAGAACATTACTGTCCATTACTGCAGTTACTGGAATTAATTAACCAGAGAACCTTACCGCCCATTACTGCAGTTACTAGAATTAATTAACCAGAGAACATTACTGCCCTTTACTGCAGTTACTGGAATTAATTAACCAGAGAACATTACTGTCCATTACTGCAGTTACTGGAATTAATTAACCAGAGAACATTACTGTCCATTACTGCAGTTACTGGAATTAATTAATCAGAGAACCTTACCGCCAATTACTGCAGTTACTGGAATTAATTAACCAGAGAACATTACTGTCCATTACTGCAGTTACTGGAATTAATTAACCAGAGAACATTACTGCCAATTACTGCAGTTACTGGAATTAATTAACCAGAGAACATTACTGTCCATTACTGCAGTTACTGGAATTAATTAACCAGAGAACATTACTGTCCATTACTGCAGTTACTGGAATTAATTAACCAGAGAACATTACTGTCCATTACTGCAGTTACTGGAATTAATTAACCAGAGAACATTACGGCCCATCACTGCAGTTACTGGAATTAATTAACCAGAGAACATTACTGTCCATTACTGCAGTTACTGGAATTAATTAACCAGAGAACATTACTGTCCATTACTGCAGTTACTGGAATGAATTAACCAGAGAACATTACGGCCCATCACTGCAGTTACTGGAATTAATTAACCAGAGAACATTACTGTCCATTACTGCAGTTACCAGAATTAATTAACTAGAGAACAATACTGTCCATTACTGCAGTTACCAGAATTAATTAACGAGAGAACATTACTGTCCATTACTGCAGTTACTAGAATTAATTAACCAGAGAACCTTACTGCCAATTACTGCAGTTACTAGAATTAATTAACCAGAGAACCTTACTGCCAATTACTGCAGTTACTAGAATTAATTAACCAGAGAACCTTACTGCCAATTACTGCAGTTACTAGAATTAATTAATCAGAGAACCTGACTGCCAATTACTGCAGTTACTAGAATTAATTAACCAGAGAACCTTACCGCCAATTACTGCAGTTACTAGAATTAATTAACCAGAGAACCTTACTGCCAATTACTGCAATTAGTAGAATTAATTAACCGGAGAACCTTACTGCCAATTACTGCAGTTACTAGAATTAATTAACCAGAGAACCTTACTGCCAATTATTGCAGTTACTAGAATTAATTAACCAGAGAACCTTACCGCCCATTACTGCAGTTACTAGAATTAGTTAACCAGAGAACCTTACTGCCAATTACTGCAGTTACTAG
The DNA here is from genome assembly GCF_036365525.1 of Heterodontus francisci. Lineage (NCBI taxonomy): Eukaryota > Metazoa > Chordata > Chondrichthyes > Heterodontiformes > Heterodontidae > Heterodontus > Heterodontus francisci. Next base: position 746,935 of record NC_090412.1, on the reverse strand, counting down.
AATTAATTAACCAGAGAACCTTACTGCCAATTACTGCAGTTACTAGAATTAATTAACCAGAGAACCAGACTGCCAATTACTGCAGTTACTAGAATTAATTAACCAGAGAACCTTACCGCCAATTACTGCAGTTACTAGAATTAATTAACCAGAGAACCTTACCGCCCATTACTGCAGTTACTAGAATTAATTAACCAGAGAACCTTACTGCCAATTACTGCAGTTACTAGAATTAATTAACCAGAGAACCTTACTGCCAATTACTGCAGTTACTAGAATTAATTAACCAGAGAACCTTACTGCCAATTACTCCAGTTAGTAGAATTAATTAACCAGAGAGCCTTACTGCCAATTACTGCAGATACTAGAATTAATTAACCGGAGAAAACTTACTGCCAATTACTGCAGTTACTAGAATTAATTAACCGGAGAAACCTTACTGCCAATTACTGCAGTTACTAGAATTAATTAACCTGAGAATCTTACTGCCAATTTCTGCAGTTACTAGAATTAATGAACCGGAGAAACCTTACTGCCCATTACTGCAGATACTGGAATTAATAAACCAGAGAACCTTACTGCCAATTACTGCAATTAGTAGAATTAATTAACCAGAGAACCTTACTGCCCATTACTGCAGTTACTAGAATCAATTAACCAGAGAAACTTACTGCCAATAACTGCAGTTTTTAGAATCTATTAACCAGAGAACCTTCCTGTCAAGTACTGCAGTTACTAGAATTAATTCACCGTAGAACCTTACTGCCCATTACTGCAGTTACTAGAATTAATTAACCGTAGAACCTTACTGCCCATTACTGCAGGTACTAGAATTAATTAACCAGAGAACCTTACTGCCCATTACTGCAGTTACTGGAATTAATTAACCAGAGAACCATACTGCCAATTACTGCAGTTACTAGAATTAATTAACCGCAGAACCTTACTGCCAAGTACTGCAGTTACTAGAATTAATTAACCAGAGAACCTTACTGCCAATTACTGCAGTTACTAGAATTAATTAACCAGAGAACCTTACCGCCAATTACTGCAGTTACTAGAATTAATTAACCAGAGAACCTTACCGCCCATTACTGCAGTTACTTGAATTAATTAACAAGAGAACCTTACTGCCCATTACTGCAGTTACTAGAATTAATTAACCAGAGAACCTTACTGCCAATTACTGCAGTTACTAGAATTAATTAACCAGAGAACCTTACCGCCCATTACTGCAGTTACTAGAATTAATTAACCAGAGAACCTCACTGCCAATTACTGCAGTTACTAGAATTAATTAACCAGAGAACCTTACTGCCCATTACTGCAGTTACTAGAATTAATTAACCAGAGAACCTTACTGCCCATTACTGCAGTTACTAGAATTAATTAACCAGAGAAGCTTACTGCCCATTACTGCAGTTACTGGAATTAATTAACCAGAGAACCTGACTGCCAATTACTGCAGTTACTAGAATTAATTAACCAGAGAACCTTACTGCCCATTACTGCAGTTACTAGAATTAATTAACCAGAGAAGCTTACTGCCCATTACTGCAGTTACTGGAATTAATTAACCAGAGAACCTGACTGCCAATTACTGCAGTTACTAGAATTAATTAACCAGAGAACCTTACCGCCCATTACTGCAGTTACTAGAATTAATTAACCAGAGAACCTTACTGCCAATTACTGCAGTTACTAGAATTTATTAACCAGAGAACCTTACTGCCAATTACTGCAGTTACCAGAATTAATTAACCAGAGAACCTTACTGCCAATTACTGCAGTTACTAGAATTAATTAACCAGAGAACCTTACCGCCAATTACTGCAGTTACTAGAATTAATTAACCAGAGAACCTTATTGCCCATTACTGCAGTTACTAGAATTAATTAACCAGAGAACCTTCCCACCCATTACTGCAGTTACTAGAATTAATTAACCAGAGAAACTTACCGCCCATTACTGCAGTTACTAGAATTAATTAACCAGAGAGCCTTACTGCCAATTACTGCAGTTACTAGAATTAATTAACCAGAGAACCTTACTGCCAATTACTGCAGTTACTGGAATTAATTAACCAGAGAACATTACTGTCCATTACTGCAGTTACTAGAATTAATTAACCAGAGAACCTTACTGCCAATTACTGCAGTTACTAGAATTAATTAACCAGAGAACCTTACTGCCAATTACTGCAGTTACTGGAATTAATTAACCAGAGAACATTACTGTCCATTACTGCAGTTACTGGAATTAATTAACCAGAGAACATTACTGTCCATTACTGCAGTTACTAGAATTAATTAACCAGAGAACATTACTGTCCATTACTGCAGTTACTGGAATTAATTAACCAGTGAACATTACTGCCCATTACTGCAGTTACTGGAATTAATTAACCAGTGAACATTACTGTCCATTACTGCAGTTACTGGAATTAATTAACCAGAGAACATTACTGTCCATTACTGCAGTTACTAGAATTAATTAACCAGAGAACATTACTGTCCATTACTGCAGTTACTGGAATTAATTAACCAGTGAACATTACTGTCCATTACTGCAGTTACTAGAATTAATTAACTAGAGAACATTACTGTCCATTACTGCAGTTACTAGAATTAATTAACTAGAGAACATTACTGTCCATTACTGCAGTTACTAGAATTAATTAACCAGAGAACCTTACCGCCAATTACTGCAGTTACTAGAATTAATTAACCAGAGAACCTCACTGCCAATTACTGCAGTTACTAGAATTAATTAACTAGAGAACATTACTGCCCATTACTGCAGTTACTGGAATTAATTAACCAGAGAACATTACTGTCCATTACTGCAGTTACTGGAATTAATTAACCAGTGAACATTACTGCCCATTACTGCAGTTACTGGAATTAATTAACCAGAGAACATTACTGTCCATTACTGCAGTTACTGGAATTAATTAACCAGAGAACATTACTGCCCATTACTGCAGTTACTGGAATTAATTAACCAGAGAACATTACTGTCCATTACTGCAGTTACTGGAATTAATTAACCAGAGAACATTACTGCCAATTACTGCAGTTACTAGAATTAATTAACCAGAGAACATTACTGTCCATTACTGCAGTTACTGGAATTAATTAACCAGTGAACATTACTGCCCATTACTGCAGTTACTGGAATTAATTAAGCAGTGAACATTACTGTCCATTACTGCAGTTACTAGAATTAATTAACCAGAGAACATTACTGCCCATTACTGCAGTTACTGGAATTAATTAACCAGAGAACATTACTGTCCATTACTGCAGTTACTGGAATTAATTAACCAGTGAACATTACTGCCCATTACTGCAGTTACTGGAATTAATTAACCAGTGAACATTACTGTCCATTACTGCAGTTACTGGAATTAATTAACTAGAGAACATTACTGTCCATTACTGCAGTTACTAGAATTAATTAACCAGAGAACATTACTGCCCATTACTGCAGTTACTGGAATTAATTAACCAGAGAACATTACTGTCCATTACTGCAGTTACTAGAATTAATTAACCAGAGAACATTACTGTCCATTACTGCAGTTACTGGAATTAATTAACTAGAGAACATTACTGTCCATTACTGCAGTTACTAGAATTAATTAACCAGAGAACAATACTGTCCATTACTGCAGTTACTAGAATTAATTAACTAGAGAACATTACTGTCCATTACTGCAGTTACTGGAATTAATTAACCAGAGAACATTACTGTCCATTACTGCAGTTACTAGAATTAATTAACTAGAGAACATTACTGTCCATTACTGCAGTTACTGGAGTTAATTAACTAGAGAACATTACTGTCCATTACTGCAGTTACTAGAATTAATTAACCAGAGAACAATACTGTCCATTACTGCAGTTACTAGAATTAATTAACTAGAGAACATTACTGTCCATTACTGCAGTTACTGGAATTAATTAACGAGAGAACATTACTGTCCATTACTGCAGTTACTGGAATTAATTAACTAGAGAACATTACTGTCCATTACTGCAGTTACTAGAATTAATTAACCAGAGAACAATACTGTCCATCACTGCAGTTACTAGAATTAATTAACTAGAGAACATTACTGTCCATTACTGCAGTTACTGGAATTAATTAACCAGAGAACATTACTGTCCATTCCTGCAGTTACTAGAATTAATTAACTAGAGAACATTACTGTCCATTACTGCAGTTACTGGAGTTAATTAACTAGAGAACATTACTGTCCATTACTGCAGTTACTAGAATTAATTAACCAGAGAACAATACTGTCCATTACTGCAGTTACTAGAATTAATTAACTAGAGAACATTACAGTCCATTACTGCAGTTACTGGAATTAATTAACGAGAGAACATTACTGTCCATTACTGCAGTTACTGGAATTAATTAACTAGAGAACATTACTGTCCATTACTGCAGTTACTAGAATTAATTAATCAGAGAACAATACTGTCCATTACTGCAGTTACTGGAATTAATTAAATAGAGAACATTACTGTCCATTACTGCAGTTACTGGAATTAATTAACTAGAGAACATTACTGTCCATTACTGCAGTTACCAGAATTAATTAACTAGAGAACAATACTGTCCATTACTGCAGTTACTGGAATTAATTAACTAGAGAACCTTACTGCCCATTACTGCAGTTACTGGAATTAATTAACCAGAGAACGTTACTGCCAATTACTGCAGTTACTAGAATTAATTAACCAGAGAACCTTACCGCCAATTACTGCAGTTACTAGAATTAATAAACCAGAGAACCTTACCGCCAATTACTGCAGTTACTAGAATTATTTAACCAGAGAACCTTACCGCCAATTACTGCAGTTACTAGAATTAATTAACCAGAGAACCTTACTGCCCATTACTGCAGTTACTAGAATTAATTAACCAGAGAACCTTACCGCCCATTACTGTAGTTACTAGAATTAATTAACCAGAGAACCTTACTGCCCATTACTGCAGTTAATAGAATTAATTAACCAGAGAACCTTACCGCCCATTACTGTAGTTACTAGAATTAATTAACCAGAGAACCTTACTGCCCATTACTGCAGTTAATAGAATTAATTAACCAGAGAACCTTACCGCCAATTACTGCAGTTACTAGAATTAATTAACCAGAGAACCTTACTGCCCATTACTGCAGTTAATAGAATTAATTAACCAGAGAACCTTACTGCCCATTACTGTAGTTACTAGAATTAATTAACCAGAGAACCTTACTGCCCATTACTGCAGTTACTAGAATTAATTAACCAGAGAACCTTACCGCCCATTACTGTAGTTACTAGAATTAATTAACCAGAGAACCTTACTGCCCATTACTGCAGTTAATAGAATTAATTAACCAGAGAACCTTACCGCCAATTACTGCAGTTACTAGAATTAATTAACCAGAGAACCTTACTGCCCATTACTGCAGTTACTAGAATTAATTAACCAGAGAACCTTACCGCCCATTACTGCAGTTACTAGAATTAATTAACCAGAGAACCTTACTGCCCATTACTGCAGTTAATAGAATTAATTAACCAGAGAACATTACTGCCAATTACTGCAGTTACTGGAATTAATTAACCAGAGAACCTTACTGCCCATTACTGCAGTTACTAGAATTAATTAACTAGAGAACCTTACCGCCCATTACTGCAGTTACTAGAATTAATTAACCAGAGAACCTTACTGCCAATTACTGCAGTTACTGGAATTAATTAACCAGAGAACCTTACTGCCCATTACTGCAGTTACTAGAATTAATTAACCAGAGAACCTTACTGCCAATTACTGCAGTTACTGGAATTAATTAACCAGAGAACCTTACTGCCCATTACTGCAGTTACTAGAATTAATTAACTAGAGAACCTTACCGCCCATTACTGCAGTTACTAGAATTAATTAACCAGAGAACCTTACTGCCAATTACTGCAGTTACTAGAATTAATTAACCAGAGAACCTTACCGCCAATTACTGCAGTTACTAGAATTAATTAACCAGAGAAACTTACTGCCAATTACTGCAGTTACTGGAATTAATTAACCAGAGAACATTACTGTCCATGACTGCAGTTACTGGAATTAATTAACCAGAGAACCTTACTGCCAATTACTGCAGTTACTGGAATTAATTAACCAGAGAACATTACTGCCCATTACTGCAGTTACTGGAATTAATTAACCAGAGAACATTACTGTCCATTACTGCAGTTACTGGAATTAATTAACCAGAGAACATTACTGTCCATTACTGCAGTTACTGGAATTAATTAACTAGAGAACATTACTGTCCATTACTGCAGTTACTGGAATTAATTAACTAGAGAACAATACTGTCCATTACTGCAGTTACTAGAATTAATTAACTAGAGAACATTACTGTCCATTACTGCAGTTACTGGAATTAATTAACCAGAGAACATTACTGCCCATTACTGCAGTTACTGGAATTAATTAACCAGAGAACATTACTGTCCATTACTGCAGTTACTGGAATTAATTAACCAGAGAACATTACTGCCCATTACTGCAGTTACTGGAATTAATTAACCAGAGAACCTTACTGCCCATTACTGCAGTTACTGGAATTAATTAACCAGAGAACATTACTGTCCATTACTGCAGTTACTGGAATTAATTAACCAGAGAACATTACTGCCCATTACTGCAGTTACTGGAATTAATTAACCAGAGAACCTTACTGCCCATTACTGCAGTTACTGGAATTAATTAACCAGAGAACATTACTGTCCATTACTGCAGTTACTAGAATTAATTAACTAGAGAACATTACTGTCCATTACTGCAGTTACTGGAATTAATTAACTAGAGAACATTACTGTCCATTACTGCAGTTACTGGAATTAATTAACCAGAGAACCTTACTGCCCATTACTGCAGTTACTGGAATTAATTAACCAGAGAACATTACTGTCCATTACTGCAGTTACTAGAATTAATTAACTAGAGAACATTACTGTCCATTACTGCAGTTACTGGAATTAATTAACTAGAGAACATTACTGTCCATTACTGCAGTTACTGGAATTAATTAACCAGAGAACATTACTGCCCATTACTGCAGTTACTGGAATTAATTAACCAGAGAACCTTACTGCCCATTACTGCAGTTACTGGAATTAATTAACCAGAGAAACTTACTGCCCATTACTGCAGTTACTAGAATTAATTAACTAGAGAACATTACTGTCCATTACTGCAGTTACTGGAATTAATTAACCAGAGAACATTACTGCCCATTACTGCAGTTACTGGAATTAATTAACCAGAGAACCTTACTGCCCATTACTGCAGTTACTGGAATTAATTAACCAGAGAACATTACTGTCCATTACTGCAGTTACTGGAATTAATTAACCAGAGAACATTACTGTCCAATACTGCAGTTACTGGAATTAATTAACTAGAGAACCTTACTGCCCTTTACTGCAGTTACTGGAATTAATTAACCAGAGAACATTACTGTCCATTACTGCAGTTAATGGAATTAATTAACCAGAGAACATTACTGTCCATTACTGCAGTTACTGGAATTAATTAACCAGAGAACATTACTGTCCATTACTGCAGTTACTAGAATTAATTAACCAGAGAACAATACTGTCCATCACTGCAGTTACTAGAATTAATTAACTAGAGAACATTACTGTCCATTACTGCAGTTACTGGAATTAATTAACCAGAGAACCTTACTGCCCATTACTGCAGTTACTGGAATTAATTAACCAGAGAAACTTACTGCCCATTACTGCAGTTACTAGAATTAATTAACTAGAGAACATTACTGTCCATTACTGCAGTTACTGGAATTAATTAACCAGAGAACATTACTGCCCATTACTGCAGTTACTGGAATTAATTAACCAGAGAACCTTACTGCCCATTACTGCAGTTACTGGAATTAATTAACCAGAGAACATTACTGTCCATTACTGCAGTTACTGGAATTAATTAACCAGAGAACATTACTGTCCAATACTGCAGTTACTGGAATTAATTAACTAGAGAACCTTACTGCCCTTTACTGCAGTTACTGGAATTAATTAACCAGAGAACATTACTGTCCATTACTGCAGTTACTGGAATTAATTAACCAGAGAACATTACTGTCCATTACTGCAGTTACTGGAATTAATTAACCAGAGAACATTACTGTCCAATACTGCAGTTACTGGAATTAATTAACTAGAGAACCTTACTGCCCTTTACTGCAGTTACTGGAATTAATTAACCAGAGAACATTACTGTCCATTACTGCAGTTACTGGAATTAATTAACCAGAGAACCTTACTGCCAATTACTGCAGTTACTAGAATTAATTAACCAGAGAACATTACTGTCCATTACTGCAGTTACTGGAGTTAATTAACCAGAGAACCTTACTGCCAATTACTGCAGTTACTAGAATTAATTAACCAGAGAACATTACTGTCCATTGCTGCAGTTACTGGAATTAATTAACCAGAGAACATTACCGCCCATTACTGCAGTTACTAGAATTAATTAACCAGAGAACATTACTGCCCTTTACTGCAGTTACTGGAATTAATTAACCAGAGAACATTACTGTCCATTACTGCAGTTACTGGAATTAATTAACCAGAGAACATTACTGTCCATTACTGCAGTTACTGGAATTAATTAACCAGAGAACATTACCGCCCATTACTGCAGTTACTAGAATTAATTAACCAGAGAACATTACTGCCCTTTACTGCAGTTACTGGAATTAATTAACCAGAGAACATTACTGTCCATTACTGCAGTTACTGGAATTAATTAACCAGAGAACATTACTGTCCATTACTGCAGTTACTGGAATTAATTAACCAGAGAACATTACTGCCCATCACTGCAGTTACTGGAATTAATTAACCAGAGAACGTTACTGTCCATTACTGCAGTTACTGGAATTAATTAACCAGAGAACATTACTGTCCATTACTGCAGTTACTGGAATTAATTAACCAGAGAACATTACTGTCCATTACTGCAGTTACTGGAATTAATTAACCAGAGAACAATACTGTCCATTACTGCAGTTACTGGAATTAATTAACCAGAGAACAATACTGTCCATTACTGCAGTTACTGGAATTAATTAACTAGAGAACATTACTGTCCATTACTGCAGTTACCAGAATTAATGAACTAGAGAACAATACTGTCCATTACTGCAGTTACTGGAATTAATTAACTAGAGAACATTACTGTCCATTACTGCAGTTACTGGAATTAATTAACTAGAGAACCTTACTGCCCATTACTGCAGTTACTAGAATTAATTAACTAGAGAACAATACTGTCCATTACTGCAGTTACTGGAATTAATTAACTAGAGAACATTACTGTCCATTACTGCAGTTACTGGAATTAATTAACTAGAGAACCTTACTGTCCATTACTGCAGTTACTGGAATTAATTAACTAGAGAACATTACTGTCCATTACTGCAGTTACTAGAATTAATTAACCAGAGAACCTTACCGCCAATTACTGCAGTTACTAGAATTAATTAACCAGAGAACCTTACTGCCCATTACTGCAGTTACTGGAATTAATTAACCAGAGAACCTTACCGCCCATTACTGCAGTTACTAGAATTAATTAACCAGAGAACCTTACCGCCAATTACTGCAGTTACTAGAATTAATTAACTAGAGAACCTTACTGCCAATTACTGCAGTTACTAGAATTAATTAACCAGAGAACCTTACCGCCAATTACTGCAGTTACTAGAATTAATTAACCAGAGAACCTTACCGCCCATTACTGCAGTTACTAGAATTAATTAACCGGAGAACCTTACCGCCAATTACTGCAGTTACTAGAATTAATTAACTAGAGAACCTTACTGCCCATTACTGCAGTTACTAGAATTAATTAACCAGAGAACCTTACCGCCCATTACTGCAGTTACTAGAATTAATTAACCAGAGAACCTTACCGCCAATTACTGCAGTTACTAGAATTAATTAACCAGAGAACCTTACTGCCCATTACTGCAGTTACTATAATTAATTAACCAGAGAACCTTACCGCCCATTACTGCAGTTACTAGAATTAATTAACCAGAGAACCTTACCGCCAATTACTGCAGTTACTAGAATTAATTAACCAGAGAACCTTACTGCCCATTACTGCAGTTACTAGAATTAATTAACCAGAGAACCTTACCGCCCATTACTGCAGTTACTAGAATTAATAAACCAGAGAACCTTACCGCCAATTACTGCAGTTACTAGAATTAATTAACCAGAGAACCTTACCGCCAATTACTGCAGTTACTAGAACTAATTAACCAGAGAACCTTACTGCCCATTACTGCAATTACTAGAATTAATTAACCAGAGAACCTTACTGCCCATTACTGCAGTTACTAGAATTAATTAACCAGAGAACCTTACTGCCAATTACTGCAGTTACTAGAATTAATGAACCAGAGAACCTTACCGCACATTACTGCAGTTACTAGAATTAATTAACCAGAGAACCTTACTGCCCATTACTGCAGTTACTAGAATTAATTAACCAGAGAACCTTACCGCCCATTACTGTAGTTACTAGAATTAATTAACCAGAGAACCTTACTGCCCATTACTGCAGTTACGAGAATTAATTAACCAGAGAACCTTACTGCACATTACTGCAGTTACTAGAATTAATTAACCAGAGAACATTACTGTCCATTACTGCAGTTACTAGAATTAATTAACCAGAGAACCTTACTGCCCATTACTGCAGTTACTAGAATTAATTAACCAGAGAACCTTACTGCCCATTACTGCAGTTACTAGAATTAATTAACCAGAGAACATTACTGTCCATTACTGCAGTTACTGGAATTAATTAACCAGAGAGCCTTACTGCCAATTACTGCAGTTACTGGAATTAATTAACCAGAGAACCTTACTCCCCATTACTGCAGTTACTAGAATTAATTAACTAGAGAACCTTACCGCCCATTACTGCAGTTACTAGAATTAATTAACCAGAGAACCTTACTGCCAATTACTGCAGTTACTAGAATTAATTAACCAGAGAACCTTACCGCCAATTACTGCAGTTACTAGAATTAATTAACCAGAGAAACTTACTGCCAATTACTGCAGTTACTGGAATTAATTAACCAGAGAACATTACTGTCCATTACTGCAGTTACTGGAATTAATTAACCAGAGAACCTTACTGCCAATTACTGCAGTTACTGGAATTAATTAACCAGAGAACATTACTGTCCATTACTGCAGTTACTGGAATTAATTAACCAGAGAACCTTACTGCCCTTTACTGCAGTTACTGGAATTAATTAACCAGAGAACTTTACTGCCCATTACTGCAGTTACTGGAATTAATTAACCAGAGAACCTTACTGCCCATTACTGCAGTTACTGTAATTAATTAACCAGAGAACATTACTGTCCATTACTGCAGTTACTGGAATTAATTAACCAGAGAACATTACTGCCCATTACTGCAGTTACTGGAATTAATTAACCAGCGAACCTTACTGCCCATTACTGCAGTTACTGGAATTAATTAACCAGAGAACCTTACTGCCCATTACTGCAGTTACTAGAATTAATTAAGAAGAGAACCTTACCGCCAATTACTGCAGTTACTAGAATTAATTAACCAGAGAACCTTACTGCCCATTACTGCAGTTACTAGAATTAATTAACTAGAGAACCTTACCGCCCATTACTGCAGTTACTAGAATTAATTAACCAGAGAACCTTACCGCCAATTACTGCAGTTACTAGAATTAATTAACCAGAGAACAATACTGTCCATTACTGCAGTTACTAGAATTAATTAACTAGAGAACATTACTGTCCATTACTGCAGTTACTGGAATTAATTAACCAGAGAACATTACTGTCCAATACTGCAGTTACTGGAATTAATTAACCAGAGAACATTACTGCCCATTACTGCAGTTACTAGAATTAATTAACCAGAGAACAATCCTGTCCATTACAGCAGTTACTGGAATTAATTAACTATAGAACATTACTGTCCATTACTGCAGTTACTGGAATTAATTAACCAGTGAACATTACTGTCCATTACTGCAGTTACTAGAATTAATTAACCAGAGAACAATACTGTCCATTACTGCAGTTACTGGAATTAATTAACTAGAGAACATTACTGTCCATTACTGCAGTTACTGGAATTAATTAACTAGAGAACATTACTGTCCATTACTGCAGTTACTAGAATTAATTAACCAGAGAACAATACTGTCCATTACTGCAGTTACTAGAATTAATTAACTAGAGAACATTACTGTCCATTACTGCAGTTACTGGAATTAATTAACCAGAGAACGTTACTGTCCATTACTGCAGTTACTAGAATTAATTAACCAGAGAACAATACTGTCCATTACTGCAGTTACTGGAATTAATTAACTAGAGAACATTACTGTCCATTACTGCAGTTACTGGAATTAATTAACTAGAGAACATTACTGTCCATTACTGCAGTTGCTGGAATTAATTAACCAGAGAACATTACTGTCCATTACTGCAGTTACTAGAATTAATTAACCAGAGAACAATACTGTCCATTACTGCAGTTACTGGAATTAATTAACTAGAGAACATTACTGTCCATTACTGCAGTTACTGGAATTAATTAACTAGAGAACATTACTGTCCATTACTGCAGTTGCTGGAATTAATTAACCAGAGAACATTACTGTCCATTACTGCAGTTACTAGAATTAATTAACTAGAGAACATTACTGTCCATTACTGCAGTTGCTGGAATTAATTAACCAGAGAACATTACTGTCCATTACTGCAGTTACTAGAATTAATTAACCAGAGAACAATACTGTCCATTACTGCAGTTACTAGAATTAATTAACCAGAGAACAATACTGTCCATTACTGCAGTTACTGGAATTAATTAACTAGAGAACATTACTGTCCATTACTGCAGTTACTAGAATTAATTAACTAGAGAACATTACTGTCCATTACTGCAGTTACTAGAATTAATTAACTAGAGAACATTACTGTCCATTACTGCAGTTACTGGAATTAATTAACCAGAGAACATTACTGTCCATTACTGCAGTTACTAGAATTAATTAACCAGAGAACAATACTGTCCATTACTGCAGTTACTGGAATTAATTAACTAGAGAACATTACTGTCCATTACTGCAGTTACTGGAATTAATTAACTAGAGAACATTACTGTCCATTACTGCAGTTGCTGGAATTAATTAACCAGAGAACATTACTGTCCATTACTGCAGTTACTAGAATTAATTAACCAGAGAACAATACTGTCCATTACTGCAGTTACTGGAATTAATTAACTAGAGAACATTACTGTCCATTACTGCAGTTACTGGAATTAATTAACTAGAGAACATTACTGTCCATTACTGCAGTTGCTGGAATTAATTAACCAGAGAACAATACTGTCCATTACTGCAGTTACTGGAATTAATTAACTAGAGAACATTACTGTCCATTACTGCAGTTGCTGGAATTAATTAACCAGAGAACATTACTGTCCATTACTGCAGTTACTAGAATTAATTAACCAGAGAACAATACTGTCCATTACTGCAGTTACTAGAATTAATTAACTAGAGAACATTACTGTCCATTACTGCAGTTACTAGAATTAATTAACCAGAGAACAATACTGTCCATTACTGCAGTTACTAGAATTAATTAACCAGAGAACATTACTGTCCATTACTGCAGTTACTAGATTTAATTAACCAGAGAACATTACTGTCCATTACTGCAGTTACTAGAATTAATTAACTAGAGAACATGACTGTCCATTACTGCAGTTACTAGAATTAATTAACCAGAGAACATTACTGTCCATTACTGCAGTTACTAGAATTAATTAACTAGAGAACATTACTGTCCATTACTGCAGTTACTAGAATTAATTAACTAGAGAACATTACTGTCCATTACTGCAGTTACTAGAATTAATTAACTAGAGAACAATACTGTCAATTACTGCAGTTACTGGAATTAATTAACTAGAGAACATTACTGTCCATTACTGCAGTTACTAGAATTAATTAACTAGAGAACAATACTGTCCATTACTGCAGTTACTGGAATTAATTAACTAGAGAACATTACTGTCCATTACTGCAGTTACTAGAATTAATTAACTAGAGAACAATACTGTCCATTACTGCAGTTACTAGAATTAATTAACCAGAGAACATTACTGTCCATTACTGCAGTTACTAGAATTAATTAACCAGAGAACATTACTGTCCATGACTGCAGTTACGAGAATTAATTAACCAGAGAACACTACTGTCCATTACTGCAGTTACTAGAATTAATTAACTAGAGAACAATACTGTCCATTACTGCAGTTACTGGAATTAAGTAACCAGAGAACATTACTGTCCATTACTGCAGTTACTGGAATTAATTAACCAGAGAACATTACTGTCCATTTCTGCAGTTACTAGAATTAATTAACCAGAGAACATGACTGTCCATTACTGCAGTTACTAGAATTAATTAACCAGAGAACATTACTGTCCATTACTGCAGTTACTAGAATTAATTAACCAGAGAACATTACTGTCCATTACTGCAGTTACTAGAATTAATTAACTGGAGAACATTACTGTCCATTACTGCAGTTACTAGAATTAATTAACTAGAGAACATTACTGTCCATTACTGCAGTTACTAGAATTAATTAACCAGAGAACATTACTGTCCATTACTGCAGTTACTAGAATTAATTAACCAGAGAACATTACTGTCCATTACTGCAGTTACTAGAATTAATTAACTAGAGAACAATACTGTCCATAACTGCAGTTACTAGAATTAATTAACTAGAGAACATTACTGTCCATTACTGCAGTTACTGGAATTAATTAACTAGAGAACATTACTGTCCATTACTGCAGTTACTAGAATTAATTAACTAAAGAACATTACTGTCCATTACTGCAGTTACTAGAATTAATTAACCAGAGAACATTACTGCCAATTACTGCAGTTACTAGAATTAATTAACCAGAGAACATTACTGTCCATTACTGCAGTTACTAGAATTATTTAACCAGAGAACATTACTGTCCATTACTGCAGTTACTGGAACTAATGAACCAGAGAACATTCCTGCCAATTACTGCAGTTACTAGAATTAATTAACCAGATAACATTACTTTCCATTACTGCAGTTACTAGAATTATATAACCAGAGAATATTACTGCCAATTACTGCAGTTACTAGAATTAATTAACCAGAGAACATTACTGTCCATTACTGCAGTTACTAGAATTATTTAACCAGAGAACATTACTGTCCATTACTGCAGTTACTGGAATTAATTAACCAGAGAACATTACTGTCCATTACTGCAGTTACTGGAATTAATTAACCAGAGAACATTACTGTCCATTACTGCAGTTACTAGAATTAATTAACCAGAGAACATTACTGTCCATTACTGCAGTTCCTGGAATTAATTAACCAGAGAACATTACTGTCCATTACTGCAGTTACTAGAATTAATTAACCAGAGAACAATACTGTCCATTACTGCAGTTACTAGAATTAATTAACTAGAGAACATTACTGTCCATTACTGCAGTTACTAGAATTAATTAACCAGAGAACATTCCTGTCCATTACTGCAGTTACTGGAATTAATTAACCAGAGAACATTACTGTCCATTACTGCAGTTACTAGAATTAATTAACTAGAGAACCTTCCTGTCCATTACTGCAGTTACTAGAATTAATTAACTAGAGAACATTACTGTCCATTACTGCAGTTACTAGAATTAATTAACCAGAGAACCTTACTGCCCATTACTGCAGTTACTAGAATTAATTAACCAGAGAACATTACTGTCCATTACTGCAGTTACTAGAATTAATTAACTGGAGAACATTACTGTCCATTACTGCAGTTACTAGAATTAATTAACCAGAGAACATTCCTGTCCATTACTGCAGTTACTGGAATTAATTAACCAGAGAACATTACTGTCCATTACTGCAGTTACTAGAATTAATTAACTGGAGAACATTACTGTCCATTACTGCAGTTACTAGAATTAATTAACCAGAGAACATTCCTGTCCATTACTGCAGTTACTGGAATTAATTAACCAGAGAACATTACTGTCCATTACTGCAGTTACTAGAATTAATTAACCAGAGAACCTTCCTGTCCATTACTGCAGTTACTAGAATTAATTAACTAGAGAACATTACTGTCCATTACTGCAGTTACTGGAATTAATTAACCAGAGAACATTACTGTCCATTACTGCAGTTACTGGAATTAATTAACCAGAGAACATTACTGCCCATTACTGCAGTTACTAGAATTAATTAACCAGAGAACCTTACTGTCCATTACTGCAGTTACTGGAATTAATTAACCAGAGAACATTACTGCCCATTACTGCAGTTACTAGAATTAATTAACCAGAGAACATTACTGTCCATTACTGCAGTTACTAGAATTAATTAACCAGAGAACCTTACTGTCCATTACTGCAGTTACTAGAATTAATTAACTAGAGAACATTACTGTCCATTACTGCAGTTACTGGAATTAATTAACCAGAGAACATTACTGTCCATTACTGCAGTTACTAGAATTAATTAACCAGAGAACAATACTGTCCATTACTGCAGTTACTAGAATTAATTAACTAGAGAACATTACTGTCCATTACTGCAGTTACTAGAATTAATTAACCAGAGAACAATACTGTCCATTACTGCAGTTACTAGAATTAATTAACCAGAGAACATTACTGCCAATTACTGCAGTTACTGGAATTAATTAACCAGAGAACATTACTGTCCATTACTGCAGTTACTAGAATTAATTAACCAGAGAACAATACTGTCCATTACTGCAGTTACTAGAATTAATTAACCAGAGAACATTACTGTCCATTACTGCAGTTACTGGAATTAATTAACTAGAGAACATTACTGTCCATTACTGCAGTTACTAGAATTAATTAACCAGAGAACCTTACTGTCCATTACTGCAGTTACTAGAATTAATTAACTAGAGAACATTACTGTCCATTACTGCAGTTACTAGAATTAATTAACCAGAGAACATTACTGTCCATTACTGCAGTTACTAGAATTAATTAACTAGAGAACATTACTGTCCATTACTGCAGTTACTAGAATTAATTAACTAGAGAACATTACTGTCCATTACTGCAGTTACTAGAATTAATTAACTAGAGAACATTACTGTCCATTACTGCAGTTACTGGAATTAATTAACCAGAGAACATTACTGCCAATTACTGCAGTTACTAGAATTAATTTCTGTCCACAGAAAGCATTAAATTATCACAATATCTGAACGCATAGGTTTAAAACTCTCCAGTCAGTTTTCTGAATCAACGATGAACAGACAATAAGTGCAGATACTACAACGAGCCTGTTCATCCAAAAAAAAACCCTGACAATTCAAGGTCACAGTCTATCAAGGGCTTTCCTCCTCCCCTTTCTCTTTCTCCCCCTCCTCCTCCTCTACCCCCCTTTCCTACTCCTCTTCGTCCCCTCCCTCCTCCTTTCCCCCCTCTTCTTCCTCCTCCTTTCCATCCTCCTCCTCCCCGTCCTCTGTAGTCAAAGCTTCCCCTATGTTGCATTCCCTGACTGACCTCTCCATTATCTGGTTGTTATAGTAATTCTATGTGAAAGTTTCTTTGTTTGAAGGTTGCAGCATTGATTGATCATATATGAACATTTTTAAGATGAAATTTCCTTTTGGGTTTTTATGGCACAAAAAGGTCGATATGATTAAACTGAATGCAAAAATCCCTGATGGATTTTGGTTCTACTGTTGCTGCTGGGCTCGGGAAAAATACTGCAGATGCTGGAAATCTGAAATAAAAAGAGAAAATGCTGGTAATACTCAGCAGGCCATCTACCTGAAACATTGGGCTGAATTTTTACAATATTCTAGGGACAGGCGAGATGGTGAGAGGGCCCACAAAATAGTAAGGGAAGGTGGGAGGTGCAGTGCCCATCACCTCCCGAGGCCATTCAATTTTATCAGGGGCAGGGAAGGCCATGGACGGCCTTCCTGCCTGGAAGTCAATTGAGGCCCTTAAAGGCCTCTTCCTGCTGATGCTGATCTTTTACCAGCAGCTGGTGGGAGCCCCACCATGTTGGGATACCATCCAGTAAAACCCTTCCCTGTGGGCTGTGGGGGGCGGGGATACCTCCTGCTTGGGCAATCTGTGACCCATGGTGCCACCCTGGCAGCAAAGGCCATCCCCCTGCCAACACACCCCACCCCCTGCCCTTAACAGCCCTGACTGGCCCCAGTGAACCCCACCCCCCAACTTACCTGCAGTCCGGGACTCCAGTGTTGCTCCCTCTCCCAGACCTCCTTCAGTCTGGGACTCCAGTGTTGCTCCCGGTCCCAGACCTCCTGCAGTCTGGGACTCCAGTGTTGCTCCCGGTCCCAGACCTCCTGCAGTCTGGGACTCCAGTGTTGCTCCCGGTCCCAGACCTCCTGCAGTCTGGGACTCCAGTGTTGCTCCCTCTCCCAGACCTCCTGCAGTCTGGGACTCCAGTGTTGCTCCCTGTTCCAGACCTCCTGCAGTCTGGGACTCCAGTGTTGCTCCCTCTCCCAGACCTCCTTCAGTCTGGGACTCCAGTGTTGCTCCCTCTCCCAGACCTCCTGCAGTCTGGGACTCCAGTGTTGCTCCCTGTTCCAGACCTCCTGCAGTCTGGGACTCCAGTGTTGCTCCCTGTTCCAGACCTCCTGCAGTCTGGGACTCCAGTGTTGCTCCCTGTTCCAGACCTCCTGCAGTCTGGGACTCCAGTGTTGCTCCCTGTCCCAGACCTCCTGCAGTCTGGGACTCCAGTGTTGCTCCCTGTCCCAGACCTCCTGCAGTCTGGGACTCCAGTGTTGCTCCCGGTCCCAGACCTCCTGCAGTCTGGGACTCCAGTGTTGCTCCCGGTCCCAGACCTCCTGCAGTCTGGGACTCCAGTGTTGCTCCTTGTCCCAGACCTCCTGCAGTCTGGGACTCCAGTGTTGCTCCCTGTTCCAGACCTCCTGTAGTCTGGGACTCCAGTGTTGCTCCCGGTCCCAGACCTCCTGCAGTCTGGGACTCCAGTGTTGCTCCCTGTTCCAGACCTCCTGTAGTCTGGGACTCCAGTGTTGCTCCCGGTCCCAGACCTCCTGCAGTCTGGGACTCCAGTGTTGCTCCTTGTCCCAGACCTCCTGCAGTCTGGGACTCCAGTGTTGCTCCCGGTCCCAGACCTCCTGCAGTCTGGGACTCCAGTTCCAGTGGCACTGCTGGGATTGCTGAGCTGGCAGCTGTCTGATTGGCCCAGCAGCTTTGGGAGGTGGGACCCCTGTCGTTAAAGGGAGGAGAAGTGGGGGGTTGGGCAGGTAACTGCACAATAAGTGCTGTAAAATGCAGCTGGGGATCCCCCAAACGGCCAAGGCACGGTTCCCCTCACCTTTCTGACATGGTATCAGAACCCCTGCCACCTACATTAAACCCAATCCCATTAACTCTGTTTCTGTCTTCACAGATGCTGCCAGATCTGCTGAGTATTTCCAGCATTTTTTTTGTTTTTATCACAGGATTTACTATTTCTGTTCCACATTTTATCTTAAATATCATTGGCCATTTTCCATTATCTTCCAATCAAGGTTAAATAGCCCATGTTTTTCTAACCTATCCCATAACTCAAACCCTCAAAAATGAGAGGGATATACACAAAGTTTACGAAAGGATAGATGAGGGACCTGATATTCAGAATGCAAATATCCAAAAAAAAACCATATAGGAACCCAGTTTAATAAATAGAGATAGAAAATGTAAAAGGGAGGGTTATCTTCAATCCTCACAAGCCATTGGTTCGACCAGAGTTAGAATATTGCAGTACTCCCAGAGTGCTCCCAGAGTGCTCCTAGATTTCTTCCAGAGTGCTCCCAACTTCTTTACAAGCCATAAAATGTCACCAACTGAAGCTACTCAGAATAATCCACACATGCTTTGCTGGGGTCTGAGTTCCACTTGACCCAGAGCATTATGAACGTGAACTGTTTCAAAATCAATGTTTTTTAAAAAATATTATGCTTTTTGCCCATTATCTGAAAGCAGATGTTGTGCAAAATTAAGTTGCAAAACACTTCTCCTGTGTTCCGATTAGTTTTGTGTCACACAATAGCCATCAGGATTTGTGGAGTCAGTCACGACAGATTAGGAGAGACAGTGTAGCATCTGTCTCAGTCCATAGAAGCTGCTCAACTTCAGAATTTCATGTGCTTATTGCCTGTTACCTCTGTATAAAAATTGTGTCACTCAAAGCGATCAGATTATAGTCTCTCTTCCGTATATCAGGAATATATTTCAGTGTGTGGGGTGTGAGTTATATTGCAGAGTACAAAGAACAAAGAACAAAGAACAGGACAGCACAGGAACAGGCCATTCGGCCCTCCAAGCCTGCGCTGATCTTGATGCCTGCCTAAACTAAAACCTTCTGCACTTCCGGGGACCGTATCCCTCTATTTCCTTCCTATTCATGTATTTGTCAAGATGTCTCTTAAAACGTCGCTATCGTACCTGCTTCCACCACCTACCCCGGCAACAAGTTCCAGGCACTCACCACCCTCTGTGTAAAAAACTTGCCTCGCACATCCCCTCTAAACTTTTCCCCTCTCACTTTGAACCTTTGTCCCCTAGTAACTGACTCTTCCACCCTGGGAAAAAGCTTCCGACTATCCACTCTGTCCATGCCGCTCATAACTTTGTAAACATCTATCATGTCGCCCCTCCACCTCCGTTGCTCCAGTGAAAACAAGCAGAGTTTATCCAACCTCTCCTCATAGCTAATGCCCTCCAGACCAGGCAACATCCTGGTAAACCTCTTCTGTACCCTCTCCAAAGCCTCCACGTCCTTCTGGTAGTGTGGCAACCAGAATTACACGCAATATTCTAAGTGTGGCCTAACTAAGGTTCTGTACAGCTGCAGCATGACTTGCCAATTTTTATACTCTGTGTCCTCAGTACCTTGCTCTACGGCAGCGAGGCCTGGACAACGTATGCCAGCCAAGAGCGACGTCTCAATTCATTCCATCTTCGCTGCCTTCGGAGAATACTTGGCATCAAGTGGCAGGACTATATCTCCAACACAGAAGTCCTTGAAGCGGCCAACATCCCCAGCTTATACACACTACTGAGTCAGCGGCGCTTGAGATGGCTTGGCCATGTGAGCCGCATGGAAGATGGCAGGATCCCCAAAGACACATTGTACAGCGAGCTCGCCACTGGTATCAGACCCACCGGCCGTCCATGTCTCCGTTATAAAGACGTCTGCAAACGCGACATGAAATCGTGTGACATTGATCACAAGTCGTGGGAGTCAGTTGCCAGCATTCGCCAGAGCTGGCGGGCAGCCATAAAGACAGGGCTAAATTGTGGCGAGTCGAAGAGACTTAGTAGTTGGCAGGAAAAAAGACAGAGGCGCAAGGGGAGAGCCAACTGTGCAACAGCCCCAACAAACAAATTTCTCTGCAGCACCTGTGGAAGAGCCTGTCACTCCAGAATTGGCCTTTATAGCCACTCCAGGCGCTGCTTCACAAACCACTGACCACCTCCAGGCGCGTATCCATTGTCTCTCGAGATAAGGAGGCCCAAAAGAAAAGAAAGATACTCTATACCCCGACCGATGAAGGCAAGCATGTCGTATGCCTTCTTGACTACCTTATCCACCTGCGTTGCCACTTTCAGTGACCTGTGGACCTGTACGCCCAGATCTCTCTGCCTATCAATACTCCTAAGGGTTCTGCCATTTACTGTATACTTCCCACCTGCATTAAACCTTCCAAAATGCATTACCTCACATTTGTCAGTATTAAACTCCATCTGCCATTTCTCCGCCCAAGTCTCCAACCGATCTACATCCTGCTGTATCCTCTGACAATCCTCAACACTATCCGCAACTCCACCAACCTTTGTGTCCTCCGCAAACTTACTAATCAGACCAGCTACATTTTCCTCTAAATCATTTATATATACTACAAACAGCAAAGGTCCCAGCACTGATCCCTGCGGAACACCACTAGTCACATCCCTCCATTCAGAAAAACACCCATCCACTGTTACCCTCTGTCTTCTATGAGTGAGCCAGTTCTGTATCCATCTTGCCAGCTCACCTCTGATCCCGTGTGACTTCACCTTTTGTACCAGTCTGCCATGAGGGACCTTGTCAAAGGCTTTACTGAAGTCCATGTAGACAACATCCACTGCCCTTCCCTCATCAATCATCTTCGTCACTTCCTCAAAAAACTCAATCAAATTAGTGAGACACGACCTCCCCTTCACAAAACCATGCTGCCACTCGCTAATAAGTTTGTTTGTTTCCAAATGGGAGTAAATCCTGTCCCGAAGAATCCTCTCTAATAGTATGGGGTGTAGGGCGTGCGGTGTTTATTTTTAAATTCATTCATGGGATGTGGGCGTCGCTGGCTAGGCCAGAATTTATTGCCCACCTCTAATTGCCCTTGAGAAGGTGGTGGTGAAGTACCTTCTTGAACCAATGCAGTCCATGTGGGGTAGGTACACCCACAGTGCTGTTAGGAAGGAAGTTCCAGGATTTTGACCCAACGACAGTGAAGGAACGGTGATATAGTTCCAAGTCAGGATGGTGTGTGACTTGGAGGGGAATTTGCAGGTGGTGATGTTCCCATGTATCTGCTGCCCTTGTCCTTCAAGGTGGTAGAGGTCGCGGGTTTGGAAGGTGCTGTCTAAGGAGCCTTGGTGCATTGCTGCAGTGCATCTTGTAGATGGTACACACTGCTGCTACTGTGTGTCGGTGGTGGTGGGAGTGAATGCTTGTGAACGGGGTGCCAATCAAGCGGGCTGCTTTGTCCTGGATGGTGTCGAGCTTCTTGAGTGTTGTTGGAGCTGCACCCATCCAGGCAAGTGGAGAGTATTCCATCACACTCCTGACTTGTGCCTTGTAGATGGTGGACAGGCTTTGGGGAGTCAGGAGGTGAGTTACTCGCCGCAGGATTCCTAGCCTCTGACCTGCTCTTGTAGTCACGGTATTTATATGGCTACTCCAGTTCTGTTTCTGGTCAATGGTAACCCCTAGGATGTTGATAGTGGGGGATTCAGCAATGGTAATGCCATTGAATGCCAAGGGGAGATGGTTAGATTCTCTCTTACTGGAGATGGTAATTGCCTGGCACTTGTGTGGCGCGAATGTTACTTGCCACTTATCAGCCCAAGCCTGGATATTGTCCAGGTCTTGCTGTATTTCTACTCGGACTGCTTCAGTATCTGAGTAGTTGCAAATGGTGCTGAACATTGTGCAATCATCAGCGAACATCCCCACTTCTGACCTTATGATTGAAGGAAGGTCATTGATGAAGCAGCTGAAGATGGTTGGGCCCAGGACATTACCCGTAGGGTGTGGGATATAATCGCAGGGTATTGGGTATGATATATCACAGGATGCCTTGCTCTCTGTAAGTTGGTTTATTACTGTATAATTCACTGGTCGCAGAGCATGCACTGAGCACAGGCTATAAATAGTAAACATATTTAATGAACGTTAAACAAATTAATTCGCAGTGCTAGCACAAAGAGGACATTTACAGTAATTACAAATTGCTCATCTCCTTGGAATCATAAACAACACATTTCTCTGCGCTAACTCTTAGAACTGATCCTTAAACTCTTCTTGCCATAGATTTGCTTGTTTGATCATTTCTCTGGCCAACTTCACACTGCTGGGTTTGGCTTCAAATACCTTTCAAGATAGCCCAAAGATGGGATGAATTCAAAGCTATTTTATCTGTTAAAGACATTAGAAGAGCCATTCAGAGGGTTAGAATGAGGTTTGTCCGCCACCTACATCTGCTGGAAAACATATCCTTCCAAAAACCCACAGTTTGCTTGCTTTGTAATTCACTGGTCAGTTTGAGTTGTTGGGAACCAGTAGTTGTCTGTAGCTTGTGGGTATCACTCAAACTACAGAAATAGCAAAGAACAATTAAATTTAACCCATTGTAAACTGTAAACTGCAAGACCAAATCCAATAAATAATCCACAATGTGAGCAGATTAACCTAAACCCCATCCTTTGGAGCACTGCAGAAAATTTTCAATATGTGGGAGAGCAGAGTTGGGGAATGAGCGGAATTTAAATCCAAACGGAGGAAATGAATAAAGCAGCAGAGCCCAGAAAACTTAACATGTGCCATCTAAGGGTCCCAACCAATCAAACGCCAATCCAAAAACCCCAATCAAACCCAACACCTTAACCCCCAACCCACCTTAATCCCCCACCCAAAAACTGTCAACCCCCCCACCCCACAAGGCTGGTACCAGAAACTTCGGTTATGTGGAGAGACTGGAGAAGCTGGGATTGTTCTCCTTACAGCAGAAAAAAATTAATAGGAGATTTAGGAAATGAGTTAAAATCATTAAGGGTTTTGATAGTGTACATAGGGAGAAATGTTTCCACTGGCAGGAGGGTTAGCAACCAGAGAGCATCGATTTAATGTGATTGGCCAAAGAACCAGAGGGAGAGATGAGGAGAATTGTTTTTAACACAGTGAGTTGTTGTGATCTGGAACGCGCTGCCTGAAAGGGCGGTGGAAGCAGATTCAATAATAACTTTCAAAAGGGGAATTGGAGAAATACTGGAAGGGGAAAAATTTGCAGGGTTATGGGGAAAAAGATTATGGAGGGGAATGGGATTAATTAGACAGCTTTTTCAAAGAGCCAGCACAGGCACAATGGGCTGAATGGCCTCCTTCTGTGACTCGATTGCCTTCCACACTGTTAGTTAATTAGGCAGTTAGGCAAATTCAGCAGCAAAGTTGAGGGATGGCGATTTTCAACTGAATGTTTTAAATGTGCAGTTTGGAGAAGTACCTCAATCACACAGTTAGTTTTCATGCTATCTGTTCTGAACTGTTTTAATCCTTTGCACGGATGCAGATTTCATGCGATGAATGGACAAGTGAGTAGGATTATATTAACCCTCTGCTCCCACTGTTTCATTGCCTGTCTGAAGCTTTCAATTAACTGAAGATAACTCATAGTGAAGAACTTTCTCAATTTACCAAGTTTGCACGTGGATTTTTCAATGAGAAAGAGGGCATATGCTTCTTCCTCCAGCCAGCTCTGCCTCCCTCTGCCTCTCCATCTCTGTCTCTCTATCGGCTCTCTCAGGTGGGTGTCAAATATCCCAGGGCATGATTTTGATGAAGAGCAGGGGAGTTATCCTTAGTGTCCTGGGTCAATAGTTATCCCCAACTGACATCATAATTTCAGACTCTGGTCATGATCAAATTGCTGTTTGTGGCATCTTGCTTTGTGCGAAGTGGTCGCATTTCATGCATTACAACAGGGACTACAATTCAAAAAGTACTTCATTGGCTGTAAAGTGCTTTGGAATGGCCTGTGGTCGTGAAAGGTGCTACAGAAATGCAAGCCCTTCTTTTCTCTATCTATTCAGACAAGGGAGGGTGGGAGGTGTAGTCTCAGGGTCTGAAAGCGTTAATGTTTGAGACAGTGAGAGTAACCCCTCCCACTGTCATGGTGATGATGTAATAGTCACATGGGTATTAGGCTTGGAAGAAGCATCATGAGAGGTGTTAGCCAGACAGGCTTAAGGAGAGTGTAAATAGTTGTTTAAATACAATAAACGAGTTATTATTTCAACCTACACAGACTCTGAGAGTTCAGTACACAAAGCTCAACCTAACATCTTAAATGCTATAAACAATATATTAAAGAAAGAGGGACCTTCAGGACATGGTGCAGCAGAGGTCCCTGGATCGGGGGAGGGGAAAGGAAGGCGGCCTGGACCGGGGGTGCGCAGGAAGGGCCTGGATTAGGGAGGGAAAGGGGAGGGGGGCATGGACTGGTGGAGCGGAAGAGGCAGGTGTCTGGATTGGGGAAAGGACAGGGCTGGGGATCAGAGGGTGAACCTGATTTGTTGTCTCTTGCTGTTTCTCTGACTGTGCCAGGCTGTTTCCACCGAACTTTATGGATTAGTGGGGGTGGGGCTGTGAGTAAGAGTGCGGGCGGTGGAACGGAGAGTGTGAGTGAGTGTGAGGGATGAGTGAGTGGGGGGCTGAGTGAGTGAGTGGGGGGCTGAGTGAGTGAGTGGGGAGAGTGAGTGAGTGAGTGGGGAGAGTGAGTGAGTGAGTGGGGAGAGTGAGTGAGTGGAGGGGTGAGAGCGTGAGTGTGAGGGATGGGGTGAGCGTGAGGGTGTGGGGGGAATGTGGAGTGAGTGAGTGGAAGGGGTGGGTGAGTGAGTGGGAGGGTTGAGTGAGTGAGTGGGGGGGTTGAGTGCGTGAGTGGGGGGGTTGAGTGCGTGAGTGGGGGGTTGAGTGCGTGAGTGGGGGGTTGAGTGCGTGAGTGGGGTGGGTTGAGTGAGTGAGTGGGAGAGGGTTGAGTGAGTGAGTGAGTGGGAAACGGTTGAGTGAGTGAGTTGAGGAGAGTTGAGTGAATGAGTGGGGGAGAGTTGAGTGAGTGAGTGGGGGAGAGTTGAGTGAGTGAGTGGGGGAGAGTTGAGTGAGTGAGTGGGGGAAGAGTTGAGTGAGTGAGTGGGGGAGAGTTGAGTGAATGAGTGGGGAGGGTTGGGTGAGTGAGTGGGGAGGGTTGAGTGAGTGAGTGGGGAGGGTTGAGTGAGTGAGTGGGGTGGTTTGAGTGAGTGAGTGGGGGAGGGTTGAGTGAGTGAGTGGGGGAGGGTTGAGTGAGTGAGTGGGGGAGGGTTGAGTGAGTGAGTGGCGGAGGGTTGAGTGAGTGAGTGGGGGAGGGTTGAGTGAGTGAGTGAGGGAGGGTTGAGTGAGTGAGTGGGGAGGGTTGAGTGAGTGAGTGGGGAGGGTTGAGTGAGTGAGTGGGGGAGAGTTGAGTGAGTGAGTGGGGGAGAGTTGAGTGAGTGAGTGGGGGAGAGTTGAGTGAGTGAGTGGGGGAGAGTTGAGTGAGTGTGGGGAAGAGTTGAGTGAGTGAGTGGGGGAGAGTTGAGTGAATGAGTGGGGAGGGTTGGGTGAGTGAGTGGGGAGGGTTGAGTGAGTGAGTGGGGAGGGTTGAGTGAGTGAGTGGGGTGGTTTGAGTGAGTGAGTGGGGGAGGGTTGAGTGAGTGAGTGGGGGAGGGTTGAGAGTGAGTGGGGGAGGGTTGAGAGTGAGTGGGGGAGGGTTGAGAGTGAGTGGGGGAGGGTTGAGTGAGTGAGTGGGGGAGGGTTGAGTGAGTGAGTGGGGGAGGGTTGAGTGAGTGAGTGAGGGAGGGTTAAGTGAGTGAGTGGGGAGGGTTGAGTGAGTGAGTGGGGAGGGTTGAGTGAGTGGGGAGAATTGAGTGAGTGGGGAGAATTGAGTGAGTGGGGAGGGTTGAGTGAGTGAGTGGGGGGTTGAGTGAGTGAGTGGGGGGTTGAGTGAGTGAGTGGGGAGGGTTGAGTGAGTGAGTGGGGAGGGTTGAGTGAGTGAGTGGGGAGGGTTGAGTGAGTGGGGGAGGTCTAAGTGAGTGCATGGGGGAAAGTTGAGTGAGTGAGTGGGGAGGGTTGAGTGAGTGAGTGGGGGGGGTTGAGTGAGTGAGTGGGGGAGGGTTGAGTGAGTGAGTGGGGAGGGTTGA
The DNA here is from genome assembly GCF_036365525.1 of Heterodontus francisci. Lineage (NCBI taxonomy): Eukaryota > Metazoa > Chordata > Chondrichthyes > Heterodontiformes > Heterodontidae > Heterodontus > Heterodontus francisci. The sequence continues at coordinate 719,243 of NC_090412.1, read as the reverse complement.
GTGAGTGAGTGGGGAGGGTTGAGTGAGTGAGTGGTAGGGTGAGTGAGTGAGTGGGAGGGTGAGTGAGTGAGTGGGAGGGTGAGTGAGTGAGTGGGAGGGTGAGTGAGTGATGTGGGAGGGTTGAGTGTGTGAGTGGGGAGGGTTGAGTGAGTGAGTGGGGGAGGGTTGAGTGAGTGAGTGGGGGAGGGTTGAGTGAGTGAGTGGGGGAGGGTTGAATGAGTGAGTGGGGGAGGGTTGAGTGAGTGAGTGGGGGAGGGTTGAGTGAGTGAGTGAGTGGGGAGGGTTGAGTGAGTGAGTGAGTGAGTGGGGAGGGTTGAGTGAGTGAGTGAGTAGGGAGGGTTGAGTGAGTGAGTGAGTAGGGAGGGTTGAGTGAGTGAGTGGGTGAGTGGGGAGGGTTGAGTGAGTGAGTGAGTAGGGAGGGTTGAGTGAGTGAGTGAGTAGGGAGGGTTGAGTGAGTGAGTGGGTGAGTGGGGAGGGTTGAGTGAGTGAGTGAGTAGGGAGGGTTGAGTGAGTGAGTGGGGGAGGGTTGACCCTCCAGTATTTGGTTCTTACTTCGGTGCAATGGAAGGATCTGTTTGGTGAGTATCTGGTAAGTGATTAAGGTCTATTCTAATCCCAACAATTAAAATAGTAAAGGAACTAGTGGTAAGCTTAACAAAATATATAAAAAAGGAAAATAAAAAAAATAATTGAATAAAATAATTAAGTCGTTAATTGAAACACATTAAGGATGGCAGGACAGGTGATGTGTCAGGCCTGCAGCATGTGGGAGCTCCTGGATGCCAGTGTGATCCAGGGCAAACACGTCTGCAGTAAGTGTTTGCGGCTCGAAGAGCTTCGGCTCAGAGTCATTGAACTGGAGTCCGAGCAGCAGACACTGTGACACATCAGGGAGGGGGAAAGTTACCTGAACACTTTGTACCAGGAGGCAGTCACAGCCCTGGTTAGGGTTTTCTGATTTAGTCAGTGGTCAGGGATAGGAGAGTGTGGCTGCAGCTGAAGCAGGTAAGGGGTCCCAGAGGGCAGGAGTGCAGGAGCCTCAGCCTTTGCGATTGTCCAACAGATTTGAGGTTCTTGCAGCTTGTTTGGATGAGAGTGGGGGCTGCAGGGTGGATGAGCAACCTGACCATGGCACCATGGTACAGGAAGCCATTCAAGTGGAGGGAGAAAAAGGGAATGTAGTGGTAGTAGGGGACAGTATAGTTAGGGGGATTGACACTGTTCTCTGCAGCAAAGAGCGGGAGTCCAGAAAGCTGTGTTGCCTGCCCGGTGCCAGGGTTCACGACATCTGCTCAGAGCTGGAGAGGAACTTACAGTGGGAGGGGGAGGATCCAGTCGTCTTGGTCCATGTAGGTACCAACGACATAGTCAGAACAAGGAAAGAGGTTCAACATACTCAGTATGAGGAATGAGGCACTAAATTAAGCAGAATCTCAAAAGGTAATAATCTCTGGATTATTACCTGAGCCAGGTACAAATTGGCATAGGGCAAATAAGATTACAGAAATTAATGCATGGTTCAAAGACTGGTGTGGTAGAAGTGGGTTCCGGGTCGTGGGGCACTGGCACCAGTACTGGGGAAAGTGGTAGCTGTACCGTTGGGACGGTCTACACCTGAACATACAAACATACGAATTAGGAGCAGGAGTAGGTCACTCGGCCCTTCAAGCCTGCTCCACCATTCAATAAGTTCATGGTTGAACTGATTACTCCACATTTCCACCTACCCCCGATACCCTTTCACCCCCTTGCTTATCAAGAATCTATCTACCTCTGCCTTAAAAATATTTTAAGACTCTGCTTCCACCGCCTTTTGAGAAAGAAAATTCCAAAAACTCACAACCCTCTGAGAGAAAATATTTCTCCTCATCTCTGCCTTAAATGGGCAACCCCTTATTTTTAAACAGTGACCGCTAATTCTAGATTCTCCCACAAGGTGAAACATCCTTTCCACATCCACCCTGTCAAGACCCCTCAGGATCTTATATGTTTCAATCAAGTCACCTTTTACTCTTCTAAATTCCAGCAGATACAAGCCTAGCCTGTCCAATCTTTCCTTGTAAGACAGCCCACCCATTCCAGGTATTAGTCTAGTAAACCTTCTCTGTACTGCCTCCAACATATTTACATCCTTCCTTAAATAAGGAGACCAGTACTGTAAACAGTACTCCAGATGTGGTCTCACCAATGCCCTGTATAGCTGAAGCTAAGTGGGGGGGAGGGTGAGTGAGTGTCAGTTTTTCTCAATATAAAACTTCATTGATTTGTTTCAATATTTCGCCGAATTTCTGACCTTTCCTCCCACAAACAACCCGCTTTTTAAAAAAGGGGCCAATCAGCAGTGATTTATTATCATCATCTTGGCCTCTTGTGTCCCCACGAGATTCATCAAGTTAACCACTCGGAGAAACACTGCCCCATGTCAGACTGATGGAGGGGAAAGGGACAGGCTGCACTGCGAACCCAGTGATTCAGACACATTTCAAATGACTTTATTCGTCTTCTGATGAAGAATGGAGAGTGATGTCACTAATACTTATTCCATGGTTTCTCCAAAAGAAAAATTGATCCACTTGACAATGAATGAAAACCTCCTGCTGTGACACAAATGGGCCAAACCCGGGATAACAAGTACCTGTGGTTCCCACATATGATGGTGGGTCTGTACCTGTCAGCCCCAGTGGACCTGCTCAAGATCTCAGCTGACATTATCCTGTATTTCTTGTGCAATTTATCATGTGTTTCCTGCATCATTGACCCTGTGTTTCCTGTGTATTTTATCCTTTGTTTCTTGTGTAATTTATTTTGCAATTTCTGTATAATTTATCATGCATATGTTTCCTGCATAAATTAGCCTGGGATTCTTGTGTAATTTTTCCTGCATTTCCTCCCTAAGCCTCTCCTGTCTCTCCCCTTTTACGATTATCCTTAAAACCTACTTCTTTGATAAAGCTTTTCTCGTGTTATCTGATCTCTCCGTCTGTAGCTCGATGTTAAAAAATATCAAAAATGTTTGCATTGGTATGGCTTGTGAAGAGTCTTGGGAGGTTTTACTACATAAATGTAAGTTGTTGTAATTCTATGGTCACTCTCACTGGTGCACAGAATAACAGTTAGATAAGGTCTTAGTCGCAGGGGAAGGTGGTGACGTAGTGGTATTATCACTGGACTAGCAACCCAGAGACCCAGTGTATTGCTCTGGGGACATGGGTTTGAATCCCACCACAGCAGAAGGTGGAATTTGAATTTAATTAATAAATCTGGAATTAAAAGCTAGTCTAATGATGGCCATGAAACCATCGTCAATTGTTGTAAAAACCCATCTGGTTCACTAATGTCCTTCAGGGAAGGAAATCTGTTGTCCTTACCTGGTTTGGCCTCCATGTGACTCCAGACCCACAGCAATGTGGGTAACTCTTACATGCCCTCTGAAATGGCCTAGCAAGCCACTCAGTTGTACCTAACCGCTACAAAGTCTATAAAAAGGAATGAAACCGGGCGGACCACCCGGCATCAACCTAGGCACCGGAAACGACAACGGCAAACCCAGCCCTGTCGACCCTGCAAAGTCCTCCTTACTAACATCTGGGGGCTTGTGTCAAAGTTGGGAGAGCTGTCCCACAGACTAGTCAAGCAACAGCCTGACATAGTCATACTCACGGAATCATACCTGACAGACAATGTCCCAGACACTGCCATCACCATCCCCGGGTATGTCCTGTCCCACCGGCAGGACAGACCCAGCAGGCGTGGGGGCACAGTGGTATATAGTAGGGAGGGAGTTGCCCTGGGAGTCCTCAACATTGACTCTGGAACCCATGAAGTCTCATGGCATCAGATCAAACACTGACAAGGAAACCTCCTGCTCATTACCACCTACCGCCCTCCCTCAGCTGATGAGTCAGTACTCCTCCATGTTGAACAGCACTTGGAGGAAGCACTGAGGGTGGCAAGGGCACAAAATGTACTCTGGGTGGGTGACTTCAATGTCCATCACCAAGAGTGACTCAGTAGCACCACAACTGGCCGAGTCCTAAAGGACATATCTGCTAGACTGAGCTAAGCAATCCCATAACCAACGGATCAGATCGAAGCTCTGCAGTCCTGCCACATCCAGTCGTGAATGGTGGTGGACAATTAAACAACTAACTGGAGAAGGTGGCTCCACAAATATCCCCATCCTCAATGATGGGGGAGCCCAGCACAACAGTGCGAAAGATAAGGCTGAAGCATTTGCAACAATCTTCATCCAGAAGTGCCGAGTTGATGATCCATCTCGGCCTCCTCCTGAAGTCCCCAGCATCACAGATGCCAGACTTCAGCCAATTTGATTCACTCCGCGTGATATCAAGAAACGACTGAAGGCACTGGATACTGCAAAGGCTATGGGCCATGACAATATTCCGGCAATAGCACTGAAGACCTGTACTCCAGAACTTGCCGCGCCCCTAGCCAAGCTGCTCCAGTACAGCTACAACACTGGCATCTACCCTGCAATGTGGAAAATTGCCCAGGTATGTCCTGTACACAAAAAGCAAGACAAGTCTAACCCGGCCAATTACCGCCCCATCAGCCTACTCTCAATCATCAGTAAAGTGATGGAAGGTGTCATCAACAGTGCCTTCAAGCGGCACTTGCTTCGCAATAATCTGCTCAGTGATGCTCAGTTTGGGTTCTGCCAGAGCCACTCAGCTCCTGACCTCATTACAGCCTTGGTTCAAACATGGACAAAAGAGCTGAACTCCAGAGGTGAGGTGAGAGTGACTGCCCTTGACATCAAGGCAGCATTTGACCGAGTATGGCATCAAGGAGCCCTAGCAAAACTGAGGTCAATGGGAATCAGGGGGAAAACCCTCCGCTGGTTGGAGTCATACCTAGCACAAAGGAAGATGGTTGTGTTGTTGGAGGTCAATCATCTGAGCTCCAGGACATCACTGCAGGAGTTACTCAGGGTAGTGTCCTAGGCCCAACCATCTTCAGCTGCTTCATCAATGACCTTCCTTCAATCATAAGGTCAGAAGTGGGGATGTTCGCTGATGATTGCACAATGTTCAGCACCATTCGTGACACCTCAGATACTGAAGCAGTCCGTGTAGTAATGCAGAAAGACTTGGACAATATCCAGGCTTGGGCTGATAAGTGGCAAGTAACATTCACGCCACACAAGTGCCAAGCAATGACCATCTCCAACAAGAGAGAATCTAACCATCTCCCCTTGACATTCAATGGCATTACGATCGTTGAATCCCCCACTATCAACATCCTAGGGGCTACCATTGACCAGAAACTGAACTGGAGTAGCCATATAAATACCGTGGCTACAAGAGCAGGTCAGAGGCTCGGAATCCTGCGGCGAGTAACTCACCTCCTGACTCCCCAAAGCCTGTCCACCATCTACAAGGCACAAATCAGGAGTGTGATGGAATACTCTCCACTTGCCTGGATGGGTGCAGCTCCAACAACACTCAAGAAGCTCGACACCATCCAGGACAAAGCAGCCCGCTTGATTGGCACCCCATCTACAAACGTTCACTCCCTCCGCCACCGACACACAGTGGCAGCAGTGTGTACCATCTACAAGATGCTCTGCAGCAATGCACCAAGGCTCCTTAGACAGCACCTTCCAAACCAGCGACCTCTACCAACTAGAAGGACAAGGGCAGCAAATACATGGGAACACCACCACCTGCAAGTTCCCCTCCAAGTCACACACCATCCTGACTTGGAACTATATTGCCGTTCCTTCACTGTCGCTGGGTCAAAATCCTGGAACTCCCTTCCTAACAGCACTGTGGGTGTACCTACCCTACATGGACTGCAGCGGTTCAAGAAGGCAGCTCACCGCCACCTTCTCAAGGGCAATTAAGGATGGGCAATAAATGCTGGCCTGGCCAGTGATGCCCACATCTCATGAATGAATAAAAAAAAGTTATCTTCTAAATTCCCATTTGTTAATGGAAGGAAGTTTGATAACCTCCTCCATTCTAAGTGGCACAAGCATTGGGAATTATCAATGTACATTGTTCTGATTACCATCAATCAGCAGGATAATCCGAGATATAAATTCACAATGCTGACCCATAATAAAGCAGTGATTATAGAAAGTGTCAAATAATAAAATCACCCAGGTATAAAGTGATATTGTACTAAATACATCGAGAATAAATCAAGTAATTGAATTGCATCAGGACATTTAAGTGATAGTTGGCGACAGACAGTAACTCAAACCACGCAATTCATATCGAACACACACCATGCGAGAAGACAGGAGTAAAGTGAGAATGTATGCAGATACAATAAACTAATAACTCTGATTAGTGTACATCAATAAATTCTTAATTAATAAAACCATTTTAAATCTGACAGGCAGCTCCGAGTTCGGGCCCCTCCGACAGGGACCCGAGTTCGATTCCGGGTACTACCTGTGTGGAGTTTGCAAGTTCTCCCTGTGTCTGCGTGGGTTTTCTCCGGGTGCTCCGGTTTCCTCCCACAAGCCAAAAGACTTGCAGGTTGATAGGTAAATTGGCCATTATAAATTGTCACTAGTATAGGTAGGTGGTAGGGAAATATATGGACAGGTGGGGATGTTTGGTAGGAATATGGGATTAGTGTAGGATTAGTATACATGGGTGGTTGATGTTCGGCACAGACTCGGTGGGCCGAAGGTCCTGTTTCAGTGCTGTATCTCTAATCTAATGCAAAGATCTCATTTTTGTATCGGGCTTGTATTCAGGAGATTAATTATTCATCTCTTTATGTAACTGTCAGCTGGTTGATCACTTCGAAACCTACATCATGTTCAATAATTTCCATCTTCACTGTCTGTGGTGCATTATGGGTATATCCTGGTAGGACAAAATCACGATTGCAGCAGTCCTCTCAAAGGCAGAGCACCCAGGTGCATTGGCACTAATCAAACAGAGGTAGCTTCGGTGAATCAGACACATCTGCAAGATGGAAGACGGTAGCATACCCAAGGAGCTTCTGTATGGTGAGGTGGCTGGGGCCAGCCAAATAGTGGGGCACCCAAAGCTCTGCTTCAAGGATGCTTGCAAGTGTGACATGAAGGCCCTAAGCATTGACTATTGCACCTGGGAGTCACTAACTGGTGAAAGAGGGAAATGGTGACACATCCTGTGGACTGGTGTGCACTACCACGACAACCAGTGGTTACAGCAACTTGGCAACAGGCGCCAATGTCAAAAATAACAGCTCACAGTCTCACTTGGCGGCTTCGCGTGCAGCAGTTATGGCAGGACCTGCCTCTCAAGGATTGGCCAAGAGAAGACACCCCACCTAAATGGATTGTTTGCTGCATATTCCATCATATTTCATAGATGGAAGGATGACAACAATCTATGTAATTGTTGCTTCTGTAATTATCAAACAGCAGGGTTTGAAATTATGAAGATAATTCTAACTTCTAACTCTAAGTGGCCTACGATATCGGGCTGAATTTTCAGGCTCTGCTAAGGTCAGGAATGGTGGCAGATGGGGCCTGAAAATATGGGCACTGGTCAGTATGCCGGTTTCCTGACCACCTTCCTGGCACTGGCCATTTTTGCCAAGGCGGATTTCAGGCAGGCAGGGCTACCCACCACCATGAGGCGGGTATCCAATTAGACTCATTAAAGAGTCTTGTTAAGGGCACGGAAAGAAGGCCAACTGGGCCTCAGCCTCCAGTTTCCTGACCTGACCTGAGGTGGGAGGTGGGGGGGGCAGTTTAACTGCGTGGAGGCGGGCACTCAGTGGCAGGCTGGGGGTGCCAGTGCTCCAGACAGGCCTACAGGCCCTCTCTGTCTGCATGGGTGTGGGTGCAGCCAAAGGCCTGTAGAGTGGTTACACATTCTCCCCACTCATAGCCTGGCTGGTGTATTTGGTTTTAAAAATGTTGGTGAGAGACCACCTCCATGTTGAAATGCCCTCTCAGTTACTCACCCTCTACTGCACACTGCTGTTCCTCTCAAGCTGGAAGGCCTCTGATTTGCCCTCTAGCTTTAAGAGCCCATCTGCTGCCCTTAGGCCAGGGCCTGTCCATATGCCAATTAAAGGAAGGCCTTAATCCCAAAGAGTAACTGCTTCTCCCCAGGGGCAGGTTCAGGACCTGGAAACAGTCTGGACTCCTGTTTCTCACCCTTGATGAAAATGCAGCCAATTATGTCTAAACAAACTGCAGTGTAACTGCTGCCTTCCGTGTTGTTTCAGTCGCTGTGAGGCAACTATGGAGTGACCTCTCCATGGCGCATGCCTGGGCAAATTTATGGAGGTTGAGAGTTGCCCAGTCATCAAAACCCCCCTCTCGGCCTTTCTGGTGGGGTCCAAAGGAGTGCAGGACACGACGTTTGGCACCAGTATGGCTGCAGGAACTGCCGGAAACATGCCAAAGGTGACACATGACCGCCTACGGGGTTCCGCTCCGGATTTTCTGTTAGGGTTTACTCCCTTAGCCTTGGTCTCTCCCGAGACGCCCACAAGGCAGTGGGGTTGTTGGGGCCCCTACACAGGTGTAGGATGGTGCCGGTGGGAGGAGGGGATGCAAGGGGGAGGGGTAGAGGGAGGGGGTGGGGGGGGGTGCAGGGGAAGGGGGTGCGGGGTGAAGATGGTGCGAGGGGGGGGCGGGCTGGGACGGGGTTGTGAGGGGGTGAGCTGAGAGGGTGGAGCAGGGAAGGGGACGGGGGTGGGGGGGGGTGGAAGGGGGGTAAAGGGGGGGGGAGGGGGGGTGGAATCTGGTGCAGGTAATAAGCCATTTCCTCAGTGCCCACCATCGACGTCCGGAAAGCTCATCCACGTCCTTCGGGAGGTGAAGCATCATTTGGCAGACTTAGAGGTGATTACATTTGCTAAGGGTTTTTTTTTTTGCAGTGGTTTAAATAAAGGCATGCAGCATTGCCGACAGTGCGCTGCAGATGCTCTCCGAGCCATCTCCCGCGGGCGCTTTGAAGTTGCGGCCGGGGGGGCCGTTCGTGGATGTTTTGGGTGTTCGGGGCACCTTTTCACAGGACTTCTCTCGGGTCCCGCAGCTCCTTCTTCACCTCAATGGACTTACCGCATGCCGTGGCTGCAGACACTCTGGACTGTGAAGACAGCAGGATCGGAGATTAAAGTATCGGCAGCTGTGCTCGTCAGTTTCATCCGGATCAATTTCATTGAGAAAACAAAGAGCAGGTGTGGCTGGGGGAGGGCAGTGGGCCCAGGTAACATACACTTGTCTTTGTCGGTGGGAGAGGTCATTGCACCTCACTGGACAGCTACCGCCCGCCTCAAACCGGGCAGCCCCCGGTCAATAAGGTTCTGTCCCGCCACAGTCTGCCTGCTTCAATGGGTGCTTGGAGCTCAGGGTCATTGCCCGAAAGGTGGACTGACACACCGCACCAAACAACATGAAAAAAGGAAAGAAGGTACCAGCCCTTCGCTTTGCAAGCTGGAACGTCAGAACTATGTGTCCTGGCCTGTCGGAAGACCTTACACAAATCAACGATTCTCGGAAGACCGCCATCATTAACAACGAGCTCAGTAGACTCAATGTGGACATTGCAGCACTTCAGGAGACTCGCCTCCCCGCGAGTGGCTCTCTAGCAGAGCAAGACTACACCTTCTTCTGGCAGGGCAGGGATCCTGAAGAACCAAGACAGCATGGAGTGGGCTTCGCCATCAGAAACTCCTTGCTCAGCATGATAGAGCCTCCCTCAAATGGCTCGGAACGCATACTGTCCATCCGACTGCTCACCACCTCTGGTCCAGTACACCTACTCAGCATCTATGCTCCAACACTCTGTTCCGCACCTGAAGCTAAAGACCAGTTCTATGAACAACTCCATAACATCATTAGCAGCATCCCCAACACCGAACACCTATTCCTGCTGGGGGACTTTAATGCCAGGGTTGGGGCCGACCATGACTCATGGCCCTCCTGCCTTGGGCGCTATGGCGTTGGAAGGATGAATGAGAACGGGCAGAGACTGCTTGAGTTGTGTACCTATCATAACCTCTGCATCACCAACTCGTTCTTTCACACTAAACCCTGTCACCAGGTTTCATGGAGGCACCCAAGATCACGTCGTTGGCACCAGCTAGACCTCATTGTCACAAGGCGAGCCGCCTTAAACAGTGTTCAAATCACACGCAGCTTCCACAGTGCGGACTGCGACACCGACCACTCCCTGGTGTGCAGCAAGGTTAGACTCAGACCAAAGAAGTTGCATCATTCCAAGCAGAAGGGCCACCCGCGCATCAACACGAGCAGAATTTCTCACCCACAGCTGTTACAAAAATTTCTAAATTCACTTGTAACAGCCCTTCAAAACACTCCCACAGGGGATGCTGAGACCAAGTGGGCCCACATCAGAGACGCCATCTATGAGTCAGCTTTGACCACCTACGGCAAAAGTGCGAAGAGAAATGCAGACTGGTTTCAATCTCATAATGAAGAGCTGGAACCTGTCATAGCCGCTAAGCGCATTGCACTTTTGAACTACAAGAAAGCCCCCAGCGATTTAACATCCGCAGCACTTAAAGCAGCCAGAAGTACTGCACAAAGAACAGCTAGGCGTTGCGCAAACGACTACTGGCAACACCTATGCAGTCATATTCAGCTGGCCTCAGACACCGGAAACATCAGAGGAATGTATGATGGCATGAAGAGAGCTCTTGGGCCAACCATCAAGAAGATCACCCCCCTCAAATCTAAATCGGGGGACATAATCACTGACCAACGCAAACAGATGGACCGCTGGGTTGAGCACTACCTAGAACTGTACTCCAGGGAGAATGCTGTCACTGAGACTGCCCTCAATGCAGCCCAGCCTCTACCAGTCATGGATGAGCTGGACATACAGCCAACCAAATCGGAACTCAGTGATGCCATTGATTCCCTAGCCAGCGGAAAAGCCCCTGGGAAGGACAGCATTACCCCTGAAATAATCAAGAGTGCCAAGCCTGCTATACTCTCAGCACTACATGAACTGCTATGCCTGTGCTGGGACGAGGGAGCAGTACCCCAGGACATGCGCGATGCCAACATCATCACCCTCTATAAAAACAAAGGTGACCGCGGTGACTGCAACAACTACCGTGGAATCTCCCTGCTCAGCATAGTGGGGAAAGTCTTTGCTCGAGTCGCTCTGAACAGGCTCCAGAAGCTGGCCGAGCGCGTCTACCCTGAGGCACAGTGTGGCTTTCGTGCAGAGAGATCGACTATTGACATGCTGTTCTCCCTTCGTCAGATACAGGAGAAATGCCGTGAACAACAGATGCCCCTCTACATTGCTTTCATTGATCTCACCAAAGCCTTTGACCTCGTCAGCAGACGTGGTCTCTTCAGACTACTAGAAAAGATCGGATGTCCACCAAAGCTACTAAGTATCATCACCTCATTCCATGACAATATGAAAGGCACAATTCAACATGGTGGCTCCTCATCAGAGCCCTTTCCTATCCTGAGTGGTGTGAAACAGGGCTGTGTTCTCGCACCCACACTTTTTGGGATTTTCTTCTCCCTGCTGCTTTCACATGCGTTCAAATCCTCTGAAGAAGGAATTTTCCTCCACACAAGATCAGGGGGCAGGTTGTTCAACCTTGCCCGTCTAAGAGCGAAGTCCAAAGTACGGAAAGTCCTCATCAGAGAACTCCTCTTTGCTGACGATGCTGCTTTAACATCTCACACTGAAGAATGCCTGCAGAGTCTCATCGACAGGTTTGCGTCTGCCTGCAATGAATTTGGCCTAACCATCAGCCTCAAGAAAACGAACATCATGGGGCAGGATGTCAGAAATGCTCCATCCATCAATATTGGCGACCACGCTCTGGAAGTGGTTCAAGAGTTCACCTACCTAGGCTCAACTATCACCAGTAACCTGTCTCTAGATGCAGAAATCAACAAGCGCATGGGTAAGGCTTCCACTGCTATGTTCAGACTGGCCAAGAGAGTGTGGGAAAATGGCGCACTGACACGGAACACAAAAGTCCGAGTGTATCAGGCCTGTGTCCTCAGTACCTTGCTCTACGGCAGCGAGGCCTGGACAACGTATGCCAGCCAAGAGCGACGTCTCAATTCATTCCATCTTCGCTGCCTTCGGAGAATACTTGGCATCAGGTGGCAGGACTATATCTCCAACACAGAAGTCCTTGAAGCGGCCAACATCCCCAGCTTATACACACTACTGAGTCAGCGGCGCTTGAGATGGCTTGGCCATGTGAGCCGCATGGAAGATGGCAGGATCCCCAAAGACACATTGTACAGCGAGCTCGCCACTGGTATCAGACCCACCGGCCGTCCATGTCTCCGTTATAAAGACGTCTGCAAACGCGACATGAAATCGTGTGACATTGATCACAAGTCGTGGGAGTCAGTTGCCAGCATTCGCCAGAGCTGGCGGGCAGCCATAAAGACAGGGCTAAATTGTGGCGAGTCGAAGAGACTTAGTAGTTGGCAGGAAAAAAGACAGAGGCGCAAGGGGAGAGCCAACTGTGCAACAGCACCAACAAACAAATTTCTCTGCAGCACCTGTGGAAGAGCCTGTCACTCCAGAATTGGCCTTTATAGCCACTCCAGGCGCTGCTTCACAAACCACTGACCACCTCCAGGCGCGTATCCATTGTCTCTCGAGATAAGGAGGCCCAAAAGAAAAGAAAACTGCAGTGTAAAAGTCAGAGGGTCTCAATGTCTGAAAACCACTCTAGCTTCTCCTGGTCAGAAGCTGCAATTTACATCTGATAAATTACTAACTTTTCAAAGTGAATTCCTCATTAGGAATCGCAGCTAGTTATTCAAAGAGTGATACTTGGATCACATTTGCGGAAAAAAACTCAACTGTATGCTGATACTGGTGATATAAGAAGTTTCTGTGAAGCACTAAAATCTGTCTATTGACCAGCATAACATACCCAAAACCCCCTGAGGATCGCTGATGACAAGACCCTATAGCCTGACAAGGAGTCGGTCCTGGATCGCTGGTCGGAGCATTTTGAAACTCTCTTCAGCACCAAGACCATAATGCATGATGCTGCCATCAATCACATCCAACAACAGCCTGTCAAAGAAGAACTGGATGAAAGCCCAACTCTGGAGGAAACTGTGACCGCCATCAACCAGATGAGAACAACAAAGCCCCCGGAGCCGAAGGAATTCCACCCGAAGCCTTGAAGCATGGTGGCCCTGCCCTATACACCAAGCTCCAAGAGTTTTTCATGGACTGCTGGGAACAGGGCAGGATTCCACGGGATCTTCGTGATGCCATTATCATCGTCTTGTACAAAAACAAAGGAGAAAAATCAGACTGCTCCAACTACCGTGGGATCAGCCTCCTTTCTATTGTTGGGAAGATCCTGGCTAGAATACTTCTGAACAGGCTTGTGCCTACCATTGCAGAAGAAAACCTCCCAGAGAGCCAGTGTGGTTTCAGAGCAAACAGAGGCATCACAGACATTGTAGTTGCACTCAGACAATTACAAGAAAAGTGTTGTGAGCAAAACAAAGGCCTGTACGTCACTTTCGGAGACCTCACCAAGGCATTCAACACTGTGAGCAGAGATGGACTTTGGAAAATCCTTGTAAAACCTGGATGCCAACCCAGGTTCCTGGCCATGGTGAAGCAGTTTCATGAAAATCAGTACGGACAAGTCAAGCAAAACAGCGATCTCTCGAGTCCCTTCCGTATCTCCAATGGCGTGAAACAGGGATATGTGCTGGCCCCGACCCTATTCATCATCTTTTTCAGCAAGATGCTGCAGCAAGTAACGGAGGGAGTTTACCTGTACGCTTCCAGACTGAGGGAGGCCTTTTCAACTTCAGGTGTCTTCAGACTCACACAAAGACACAAAAAAAAAACTCATCCGTGAACTTCTTTTCTCCGATGACTGTGCTCTCCTGGCCCACAGTCAGTCAGACCTGCAACGTAAAACAACACATTTTTCTGAGGCGGCACAACTCTTCGAACTAAAAACCAGTTAAAAGAAAACTGAAGTCCTGCATCAGCCTGCACCCCAAGAATAATGTGGACCAACTCAGCATGGTCATTGAGGGAACTGAGCTGAATGCCGTCAAGCAATTTACTTATTTGGGGAGCGTCATCTCGTTTGATAAAACCATAGACAAGGAAGTGGACAATCGGCAGACTAAACAAATGCATGTGGAGCAACCACAGCCTCAGAGCACAACCAAACTCCAAGTGTACAAAGCTGTAATCCTCACCACTCTTCTGAATGGCGCCGAGTCTTGGGTCCTATACCGCCATCCTGTACACCTTCTAGAGCGCTTTCATCAGCGCTGCCTCTGCAGCATCCTCAAGATCCACTGGCAGGACCGCATCACAAACATTGACGTCCTGGAAACAGCCAACATCACCAGCATCGAGGTCATCCTCCTGCAAAGCCAACTGTGTTGGGCGGGCCACATTGTCCGGATGGACGACAGTCGCCTGCCCAAGATCATGTTGTGTGGAGAGCTGACCACGGGTAAAAGGAACAGAGGGGCCCCATGCAAACATTTCAAGGACTCCCTGAAGAAGTCGCTCTCTGTGTGTCACATCGACCATCGCCAGTGGGAAGCGCAGGCCATAGATCATGATGCCTGGAGATACAACATCAGGAGGTCCACAGACTCCTTTGAGAATGAACGAAGAACCAGCATGAAAGAGAAAAGTAGATCCAATTCTCCCCAGTAGCAACTGCATCTTCGCTTGTACTCACTGTGGGAGAATCTGCCAGTCAGGGATAGGCCTGACCAGCCACCAGTGAGCCTGCAACCAATGAGTACAACCTTCCCAAAATTTTCTCCCGTGAAGAAATGCCAAGAGGGGGGACTTACTTGGATCAGTTAATTTATAGATCCATCTGAGAATCTGCAAACCCATTCTCCATGATCTCGACAAGTTGTTACTGAGACTCAGTTCTTTCACTAAATATGTTTAGAAGACATTATTGGTAGGTTGTCATCCTTCCATCTATGAAATATGATGGAATATGCAGCAAACAATCCATTTAGGTGGGGTGTCTTCTCTTGGCCAATCCTTGAGAGGCAGGTCCTGCCATAACTGCTGCACGCGAAGCCGCCAAGTGAGACTGTGAGCTGTTATTTTTGACATTGGCGCCTGTTGCCAAGTTGCTGTAACCACTGGTTGTCGTGGTAGTGCACACCAGTCCACAGGATGTGTCACCATTTCCCTCTTTCACCAGTTAGTGACTCCCAGGTGCAATAGTCAATGCTTAGGGCCTTCATGTCACACTTGCAAGCATCCTTGAAGCAGAGCTTTGGGTGCCCCACTATTTGGCTGGCCCCAGCCACCTCACCATACAGAAGCTCCTTGGGTATGCTACCGTCTTCCATCTTGCAGATGTGTCTGATTCACCGAAGCTGCCTCTATTTGACCACATGACCCATCGAGCCTGCTCCGCCATTCAATACGATCATGGCTGATCCTAGGATTCAACTCCAGATTCCCGCCCGTTCCCCATATCCCTTGATTCCCTGAGAGACCAAAAATCTATCTATCCCAGTCTTAAATATATTCAGTGATGGAGCATCCACAACCCTCTGGGGTAGAGAATTCCAAAGAGTCACAAGTGAAGAAATTTCTCCTCATCTCAGTCCTAAATGATCAGCCCCTTACCCTGAGACGGTGTCTTCGTGTTTTAGATTCCCCAACCAACGGAAACAATCTCTCAGTGTCTACCCTGTCCAGCCCGTTTAGTGGCAGGGGCGGAAGTGGGGGCGAGGGTAGGGGGCAGAGGCAAGGGTAGAGCTGAGGGCGAGGGTGAGGTCGGGGTGGCACGGAAAGGCTGAGGCTGGGCACCCCCCACCTTTTGAGCTCAGTGCTGGGAGCCCGGCCGCTGCAAGTCGACTCCTTCCATATCTACAGGGAAGGCGAAGGTGAGGAGCATGGAGATGATGATACCAAACAGAGTGAGACTTTGTAATGACTTACAAAACATCTTGAAACATTCCAGGGTGGAGAATCACAGGCTGCTCTTATTTACAGCTGAAAGGTTCCCTTTTCAGGTTAACTCAGTAATTTGTCTGAATGATTCTTGTTACTGGGGCAACAAGCTGCCCTGCAATCAATCATGTATTTATCAGTGACATCTTGTAAACATTCACATTAAAAGAATGAACTTGCATTTACAAGGTGTTTTCACAGCCCCAGGACGTCCCAAGGTTGCTTCACACTCAGTGCATGTTTTTCTTTGCAGTGTAGTTCCTGTACTGAAACACAGCAGCCAAATTGTACACAAGCATTCTCTTGTTTAAGATGACTTTTAACTCATGTTCTTCACTTCTAGCTTCTAAATCACACTCATTAACTCTTAGACATCATTGTGCATTTGTACATGATAATGTAAAGCAGAAATGACCACCAAACAGTCCTTGTGAAGACAAAGACTCATCTGTGCAGTCACGTTATCCTCCATTGTTGTGTAGTAACACCACCAATGCACAGTGACAGCAGTGTGTACCATTTACAAGATGCACTACAGCAATGCACCAAGGCTCCTTAGACAGCACCTTCTAAACCCGCGACCTCTACCAACTAGAAGGACAAGGGCAGTAAATACATGGGAACACCACTACCTGCAAGTTCCCCTCCAATTCACACACCATCCTGACTTGGAACTATATCACGGTTCCTTCAGTCACTGGGTCAAAATCCTGGAACTCCCTTCCTAACAGCACTGTGGGTATACCTACCCCAAATGGACTGCAGCGGTTCAAGAAGGCAGCTCACCACCACCTTCTCAATTAGGGATAGGCAACAAATGCTGGCCTGGTCAAGAATCCCAAGAATTAATAAAAAGACCACATTTGTTTAATTTATCTCTTGGCTTTAGTTAGTAATTATCCAATGCCCACACTGTCTGTGACAAAATGTTCTTCTTTTAGATATTCAAAAATAATTTGTTCAAACTCATTGTTGCAAAAACCAATTTGTATCTTCAATATTTGCACTGCTAGAACAGCATTTAAGATGTTAACAGGCAAAGTTTCTGAAAGATTTTCTCAACAGGAGTCCATTCCCTTAGTTCCTCCAGTTTGGTAGCAGGACTTTCAACAAGAGATGGCTATTGGAATCCTCAGCCACTGATTATTAGAGGTATTAACTGATTGAATGTGATGGCTTTGGACTGATTTAACCACAAACACCTTTGTAATTGTCAAAGATTGATCCAATATTGCTGAATGGCTGTTTATTTAATATAATAATGAGATACAGTTGTCAACTGCTCCAGTTTCAACTGGTTGTTGTGAGTGGTCCCACTCCCTGGTACAGCACAAGGAATCTGTTTCCTGGGCAACACATTGGATTAATAACTGTCTCATTAATTGGCTGTGATCCTGTCCAATCAAGGATTGGCTTGGGCCACACGTAATTCACCAGATTGTTGACAGTTAGTGTTTGAATTGTGTTGCCTTTAGCCAAAGGCTATAAGGTCAGAATAGATGAAGTAAACTTAGAACAATAGCCTGATCTATATGGAAAGATGTGTTTATATTTAGAGAGCAAGCAAATACAATGGGACAGTGACATTATGGTCATGCTACTGGACTAGCAATTCAGAGGCCTAGACTAATGATTTAAACATGAGTTCAAATCCCACCATGGCAGCTGGGGAATTTAAATTCAATTAATTAAATTGTATAACTAGGATTGTAGATGAAGCTTTAAACTAAATAGTTGGGGGGTGGGGGGGAGGATTCAATTGAAGGGAAGTTTAAAAAGTAACGAGAGAGCAGAGGTGTAGGGTAGTGAAGGGGCAAACATTAATAGAGTGTGACAGGAAGGGACAGAGAATACAAGCATAAGAGTACAGCAGAAAATAGAACCAGAGTAGGTAAAAATGGTAAAAAGTCAAAGCTTGAGGCTCTTTATCTGAATACACGTAGCATTTGTAACAAGATAGATGAGCTGACGGCACAAATAGAAATAAATTAATATGATTTGATAGCTATCACAGAGACAGGGTTGCAGGATGACCAGGACTGGAAACTCAATGTTCAAGGATATTCAACGTTCCGGAAGAATAGGCAGAAAGGAAAAGGAGGTGGGGTAGCTTTGCTATTAAAGGAAGGGATCAGTGCAGTTGTGAGTAATGATATAGGTGTAATAGATTGTGATGTAGAATCAGTTTGGGTGGAAATAAGGAATAGCAAGGGAAAGAAATCACGGGTGGGAGTGGTCTATAGGCCCCCGAAGAGTTGCCTCTCTGTAGGACAAAGTATTAATCAGGAAATATTGGAGGCATGTAAGAAGGGCACTGCAATTATCATGGGTGATTTTAATCTACATATAGACTGGACAAATCAAATTGGAAAGGGTAACGTGGAAGACGAAGACTTAGAGTGCATCAGGGATTGTTTCTTAGAACAATACGTTGCAGAACCTTCCTGGGAACAGGCTATTTTAGACTTGGTAATGAGGTAGGATTAATAAGAGATCTCGTAGTTAAGGATCCTCTGGGGGAAGCGATCACAACATGGTGGAATTTCAAATTCAGTTTGAGGGTGAGCAACGCGGGTCTCAAACCAGTGTATTCAACCTAAACAAGGGCAATTAGAGAGGTATGAAGAAAGAGTTGTCTAAAGCGGGCTGGGAAAATAGACTACAGGGGAAGTCAGTAGAGGAGCAGTGGCAGACTTTTAAGCAGATATTTCATAATACTCAGCAAACATTTATTCCGGTCAGAAGGAAGGACTCGATGAGAACGATGAACCACCCGTGGATAACAAAGTAAGTTAAGGAGAGTATCAAATCAAAAACAAAGGCGTACAATGTGGTGAAAGCTAGTGGTAGGCCAGAGGATTGGGAATTTTTTAGAAACCAGCAGCGGCTGACGAAAAAACTAATAAAGAGGTAGAAAATTGATTGAGAATGAATTAGCAAGAAATATAAAAACAAACAGCAAGAGCTTCCACGGGTATATAAAAAGGAAGAGAGTAGCTGAAGTGTGGGACCCTTAGAGGATGAGACTGGATAATTAATAACAGGGAACTGGGAAATGGCAGATAATTTAAAACAATTATTTGCATTGGTCTTCACGGTGGAGGACACTTTAAACATCCCAACAAGCATAGATGAGCAAGGTGTAAATGGGAGGGAGGACCTTGTAACAATCTCTATCACGAGGGAAAAGGTGCTGGACAAACTGATGGGACTAAAGGCAGACAAGTCGCGGACCTGATGGACTGCATCCAAGGGTTTTAAAAGAAGTGGCTGCAGAGATAGTGGAGGCATTGGTCATAATATACCAAAACTCACTGGATTCCGGTAGGGTACCAGTGGATTGGAAAATCGCTAATGTGACACCCCTGTTCAAGAAAGGAAGGAGGCAGAAAGCAGGAAACTACAGACCAGTTAGCTTAACATCAGTCATTGTGAAAATGCTAGAATCCATTATTAAGGAAGAAATAGACGGACATTTAGAAAAACATAATGCAGTCAAACAGAGTCAACATGGTTTTATGAAAGGGAAATCATGTTTGACAAATTTGTTCGAGTTCTTTGAGGATATAACAAGCAGAGTGGATAAAGGGGTACTGGTAGATGTAGCGTATTTGGATTTTCAGAAGGCATTCGATAAGGTGCCACATAAAAGGCTATTACACAAAATAAGAGCTCAGGGTATTGGGGGTAACGTGTTGGCATGGATTGAGGATTGGCTAACACACAGAAGGCAGAGAGTCAGGATCAATGGGTCTTTTTCAGGTTGGAAAGCCGTAGCTAGTGGGGTGCCACAAGGATCGGTCCTGGGGCCTCAACTATTTACTATCTATATTAATGACTTAGAGGAAGGGACAGAGCATAGAGTATCCAAATTTGCTGACAATACAAAAATAGGTGGGAAGGCATGTTGTGATGAGGACACAAAGAATCTGCAAAGGGATATAGATAGGTTAAGTGAGTGGGCAAAAACTTGGCAGATGGAGTTCAATGTGGGAAAGTGTGAGGTCATCCACTTTGGTAGGAAGAATAAAAAGGCAAGTTATTATTTAGATGGAGAAAGACTACAAAATACTGCAGTACAGAGGGATCTGGGTGTTCTTGTACATGAAACACTAAAGGTTAGCAAGCAGGTGCAGCAAGTAATTAGGAAAGCAAATGGAATTTTGGCCTTTATTGCTAGGGAGTTAGAGTTTAAAAATAGGGAAGTCTTGTTACAACTATACAGGGTGTTGGTGAGGTCACACCTGGAGTACTGCGTGCAGTTTTGGTCCCTGTATTTAAGGAAGGATATACTAGCATTGGAGGCAGTTCAGAAAAGGTTCACTAGGCTGATTCCTGGGATGAAGGGGTTGTCTTATCAAGAACAGCTAAACAGGTTAGGCCTTTATTCATTGGAGTTTAGAAGAATGAGAGGTGATTTTATTGAAACATATAAGATTTTAAGTGGGCTTGACAGGGTAGATGTTGAGAAGATGTTTCCGCTAGTGGGGGAATCTCGAACTGGGGGACATAATTACAGAATAAGGGGGCACACATTTAAAACTGAGATGCGAAGGAATTTCTTTTCTCAGAGGGTGGTGAATCTCTGAAATTCTCTGCCTCAGAGAGTTGTGGAGGCAAGGTCACTAAATGTTTTCAAGGAGGAGGTAGATAGATTTTTGAAATCTCAGGGAGTTGAGGGTTAGGTGGAGCAGGCCCAAAAGAGGAGTTGAGGCCTGGGACAGATCAGCCATGATCTTATTGAATGGCGGGGCAGACCTGAGGGCTGAATGGCCTACTCCTGCTCCTATTTCTTATGTTCTTAAATAAAATATGATTGGACAGCACTTACTGAACAATCCTGAGTGTGCTAAGAACTACACTAACAACTAATTTAAGATCATCGGTCGGACTTGCAATTGGCTCACTCATGCTTGCTGGAAGCTACATTTATTGATATACAGGGACCTGTCCTCTGCAGGCAAAAAGAACATGTCCAGGCGCCTTTTGTGAATTAAACAAAAGCATGGAGGCAATAGTTCCCTGCTGTATTCCTCATGGTAACGCCTCGACCAATCTGAGTTGACTTGCCAACTAATCATCACTGTTTTCTCATGCAGTATAAATTGTTGCTTCCTTTGAAATTTCGCATTCTTATGTCTGTCCTGATGAGTGCAAGACAAAAAGCTTTGACAGCATGTCTCCTTTGGCAGCGATAAAAAGCTAGCCTTAGTGATACAGGTCATGTAACTACTGGATTGTTATTAAAAACCCATCTGGTCATTCATGTCCTCCAGCAAAGGAAATCTACTGGTCTGACTCATAGGTGCCTCAGAACCTCAGACTCTGAACTGCCCTCTGAAATGGCCCAGCAAGTCACTCCATTGTATTCAAAAAGGTGATTCACCAACACCTCCACAAGAGCAATAAATGTTGGCTTTGCTGGTGACACCCATCCTGGGAAAAAATAAAAAAGTGACTTATTTATTACCTTCCTGTTTGCAGGAGGATAGATTAATGGGCATTTCATTCCTTAACAATATTCATTGTTCATTCATTTTTTTGTAAATAAGACAATTTGTTGGTCCAAGCCTAAGATTCAGTCAAGTGAGTGTGACTTGTGTGAGTGTGCAATGTGAATGTGCAGTGTGAGTGACTCTCTGACAATGCAGCACTCCCTCAGTACTGACCCTCTGACAGTGCAGAATCACAGAATAATACAGTGCAGAAGAGGCCCTTCGGCCCATCGAGTCTGCACCAATGCATTAAAGACACCTGACCTGTCTACCTAATCCCATTTGCCAGCACTTGGCCCATAGCCTTGAATGCTATGACGTGCCAAGTGCTCATCCAAGTACTTTTTGAAGGATGTGAGGCAACCCACCTCTACCACCCTCCCAGGCAGGGCATTCCAGACCGTCACCACCCTCTGGGTAAAAAAGTTCTTCCTCAAATCCCCCTTAAACCTCCTGCCCCTCACCTTAAACTTGTGACACCTCGTAACTGACCCTTCAACTAAGGGGAACAGCTGCTCCCTATCCACCCTGTCCATGCCCCTCATAATCTTGTACACCTTGATCAGGTCACCCCTCAGGTCAACCCAAGCCTATCCAACCTCTCTTCATAGCTTAAATGTTCCATCCCAGGCAACATCCTGGTGAATCGCCTCTGCAC
This sequence comes from Heterodontus francisci, assembly GCF_036365525.1. NCBI lineage: Eukaryota > Metazoa > Chordata > Chondrichthyes > Heterodontiformes > Heterodontidae > Heterodontus > Heterodontus francisci. The sequence goes on along the minus strand of NC_090412.1, from coordinate 697,158 downwards.
CCCCTCCAATGCAATCACATCCTTCCTATAATGTGGCGACCAGAATTGCACACAGTACTCCAGCTGTGGCCTTACCAAAGTTCTGTACAACTCCAACATGACCTCCCTGCTTTTGTAATCTATGCCTCGATTGATAAAGGTAAGTGTCCCATATGCCTTTTTCACCACCCTATTAACCTGCCCTTCTGCCTTCAGAGATCTATGGACAAACATGCCAAGGTCCCTTTGTTCCTCAGAACTTCCCAGTGTCAGGCCATTCATTGAATACTTCCATGTCACATTACTCCTTCCAAAGTGTATCACCTCACACTTTTCAGCGTTAAATTCCATCTGCCGCTTTTCTGCCCATTTGACCATCCCGTCTATATCTTCCTGTAACCCAAGACACTCAAACTCACTGTTAACCACTCGGCCAATCTTTGTGTCATCCGCGAACTTACTGATCCTACCCCCCACATAGTCATCTATGTCGTTTATATAAATGACAAACAATAGGGGACCCAGCACAGATTCCTGTGGTACGCCACCGGACACTGGCTTCCAGTCACTAAAACAGCCGTCTGTCATCACTCTCTGTCTCCTACAGCTAAGCTAATTTTGAATCCACCTTATCAAGTTACCTTGTATCCCATGTGCATTTGCTTTCTTGATAAGTCTCCCATGTGGGACCTTGTCAAAGGCTTTGCTGAAATCCATGTAAACTACATCAACTGCACTACCCTCATCTACACACCTGGTCACATGCTCAAAAAATTCAATCAAATCTGTTAGGCATGACCTCCCTCTGACAAAACCATGCTGACTATTCCTCAACAAATTTTGCCTCTCCAAGTGGAGATAGATACTCTCCTTCAGAATTTTCTCCAATAGTTTCCCTACCACTGACGTGAGACTCACTGGTCTGTAGTTCCCTGGCTTATCTCTACAACCTTTCTTAAATAGTGGGACCACATTAGCTGTTCTCCAGTCCTCTGGCACCTCCCCCGTGGCCAGAGAGGAATTAAAAATTTGGGTCAGAGCCCCTGCAATCTCCACCCTCGCCTCCCACAGCATCCTGGGACACAAATCGTCCGGACCTGGAGATTTGTCCACTTTTAAGCCTTCCAAAACCTCCAATACTTTGTCACTCCCTATGACAATTTGCTCAAGAACCTCACAGTCTCTCTCTCTAAGTTCCATATCTACATCCTATTTCTCTTGGGTGAAGACAGATGTGAAGTATTCGTTCAACACCCTACCAATGTTCCTTGGTTCCACCCACAAATTTTCCCCTGGGTCCCTAATGGGTCCTACTCTTTCCCTGGTTATCCTCTTCCCATTGATATACTTATAGAATATCTTGGGATTTTCCCTACTTTTACCAGCCAGAGCTTTCTCATATCCCCTCTTTGCTCTCCGAATTGCTTTCTTGAGCTCCATCCTACACTTTCTGTACTCCACTAATGCTTCCATTGATTTGCTCTCCTTGTATTTGCTAAAGGCCTCTCTTTTCCTTCTCATCGCACCCTGAATGTTTCTGGTCATCCATGGTTCTCTGGTCTTGTTGCTCCTACCTATTACCCTGGAGGGAACATGTTGGGCCTGTGCCCTCCCCATTTCCTTTTTGAATGCCCCCCACTGCTCTTCTGTAGATTTCCCGACAAGTAACTCTTTCCAGTCTACCTTGGCCAGATCCTGCCTTATTTTACTAAAATTTGCTCTCCCCCAATCCAAAACCTTTTTTTTTGCAACTTGTCTATTTCTTTCTCCATAACAAGCTTAAATTGTACCATGTTTTGTGGTCGCTATCACCAAAATGTCCCCCCCACCAACACATCAACCACCTGTCCAGCTTCATTCCCCAGAATTAGGTCCAGCACTGCACCCTGCCTTGTTGGATCCTCTACATATTGAGCTAAAAAGTTCTCCTGTATACATTTTAAGTACTCCACTCCATCTAAGCCCTTAACACGATGACTATCCCAATTAATGTTGGGAAAGTTGAAATCACCTAATATAATTACCCTATTATTTTTACGCACCTCTGCAAATTGAGCACATATTTGCTCCTCAATTTCCCGCTGACTATCTGGGGGTCTCTAATAAACACCTAGCAATGTGGCTGTCCCTTTTTTATTCCTAAACTCTACCCATAAAGCTTCATTTGATGCCCCCTCCAAGATATCATTTCTCCTTACTGCAGTAACTGACTCCTTAACTAATATTGCAATGCCCCCTCCTCTTTTACCCCCTCCTCTGTCTCGCCTGAAGATTCTATATCCTGGGATATTGAGCTGCCAATCCTGTCCCTCCCTCAACCATGTCTCCGTGATGGCTACTATATCACAATTCCACGTGTCAATCATTGCCCTTAACTCATCCGTTTTACCTGTAATACTCCTGGCATTAAAGTAGAGGCCATCCATCCTGGTCTTACTCCCTTGAAACTTACTTCCGTTGTATTCCCTCTGACTGGTTTGCTTTCCTGTGTTCAGCTGTGTCCCTATTCTGCTAGGAGTCTGCGTCCCCTCCCCCTGCCAAATTAGTTTAAACTCCTCCCAACAGCACTAGCAAACCCGCCAGAAAGGATGTTAGTCCCCCTCTGGTTCAGATGTCGACCGTCCCGATTGTACAGGTCCCACCTTCCCCAGAAACAGTCCCAGTGGTCCAGGAATCTAAAAGCCTCCCTCCTGCACCAACTCTTAAGCCACACATTCATCTGTGCTATTCTCCTATTTCTACACTCGCTCGCACGTGGCACTGGGAGTAATCCAGAGATTACAACCTGAGAGGTCCTGCTTTTTAGTCTACTTCCTTTTTCCCTGAATTCTTGATGCAAGAACTCATCCCTCCTTCTACCTATGTCATTGGTACCAACATGTACCATGACTTCTGCCTTATCACCCTCCCCCTTCAGGATGCCCTGCAGCCATTCAGTGACATCCCGGACCCTGGCACCAGGGAGGCAGCACACCATCCTGGAGTGCAGCACTCATAGTGACATCATCATTCACTGCGCAGCCTCAGTTTCATCCTGGACTCCCAACACAGGTAAGATTTTTTATTTTCAATACTGACCAGCAGAGCACTTATCCTGTATGTCCGGCCCAACCCTACTCGACTCGACCTGCACTCGGGCCGACCCGAGCCAAGCCTGAAAGCCGGTCCCGGAAGATGGGCCTGACCTGACCCGAACCCGACACATGTCGTCGGGTCCTGTCGGGCTCGGGTCGGGTTGCAGGCCTCTAAAGCACAGTCCCTCTGACAGTGCAGCACTCCCTCAGTACTGACCGTCTGACAGTGCAGCACTCCCTCAGTACTGACCGTCTGACAGTGCAGCACTCCCTCAGCACAGTCCCTCTGACAGTGCAGCACTCCCTCAGTACTGACCCTCCGACAGTGCAGCACTCCCTCAGTACTGACCCTCCGACAGTGCAGCACTGCCTTAGTACTGACCCTCTGACAGTGCAGCACTCCCATCCGCACTGCCCCACTGACAGTGCAGCACAGCCTCAGTACAGCCCCTCTGACAGTGCAGCACTCCCTCAGTACTGACTCTGTGAGAGTACAGCACTCCCTCAGTACTGACCCTTCAACAGTGCAGCACTCCCTCAGTACTGACCCTCTGACAGTGCAGCACTCCCTCAGCACTGCCCCTCTGACAGTGCAGCACTCACTCAGTACTGCCCGTCTGACAGTGCAGCACTCCCTCAGTACTGCCCCTCTGACAGTGCAGCACTCCCTCAGTACTGCCCCTCTGACAGTGCAGCATTCCCTCAGTACTGCTCCTCTGACAGTGCAGCACTCCCTCAGTACTGCCCATCTGACAGTGCAGCACTCCCTCAGTACTGACCCTCTGACAGTGCAGCACTCCCTCAGTGCTGCTCCTCTGACAGTGCAGCACTCCCTCAGTACAGCCCCTCTGACAGTGCAGCACTCCCTCAGTACTGCCCCTCTGACAGTGCAGCACTCCCTCAGTGCTGCCCCTCTGACAATACAGCACTCCCTCAGTGCTGCTCCTCTGACAGTGCAGCACTCCCTCAGTGTTGCTTCTCTGACAGTGCAGCACTCCCTCAGTGCTGCTCCTCTGACAGTGCAGCACTCCCTCAGTGTTGCTTCTCTGACAGTGCAGCACTCTCTCAGTGCTGCTCCTCTGACAGTGCAGCATTCCCTCAGTACTGCCCCTCTGACAGTGCAGCACTCCCTCAGTGCTGCCCCTCTGACAGTACAGCACTCCCTCAGTACTGCCCCTCTGACAGTGCAGCACTGTACTGGCACTGGGAGTGTCAGTGTGGATTCTGTGCTGAAGCCTCTGGAGTGTGTTGAATGCACAACCCACTCAGTTAAGAGGCAAGCGTGCAGTCATGGAGTCACGGCTAATGTTTGATTTGTAATCGATGGTAGAATGTCATCATAATCTTTATGTCTCTATTAAGGTTTAACCTCAGCTTCCCATTGGTCCATATATGTTGACAAGTTGAAATCCTGGACAAGCCCCTCATATGTAGGAAATATTAATAATAAATGCAGCTCCTGTCAAATTACCACTTAAAATATTAGAAAAAGTGGATTTGAGTACCCTGTGACCTGATGTTCTCTTTGTCGTTCCCTGAAATTAACATACAGGAAAAGAGCTTTGGGATTTATCTTTGTCTGTCGGGTTTCGTATGTCTAAATTAACTTGCTTCTATCTATCCCACATAGATTAGTTGGAAGAAATGTAATTCTGCTAGGTTTATCACCAGCATAACCATGGTGAGCCATTGAGTGAAGTGTACCTAACTATTAGCTACCTGAGAGATTGAAGTCTGGCAATCAGTTATATTCTTCTGATTACATTCATTATGCCACCTCCTGACTCCCCAAAGTCTGTCCACCATCTACAAGGCACAAGTCAGGATTGTGATGGAATACTCTCCACTTGCCTGGATGGGTGCAGCTCCAACAACACTCAAGAAGCTCGACACCATCCAGGACAAAGCAGCCCGCTTGATTGGCACCCCATCTACAAACATTCACTCCATCCACCACTGACGCACAGTGGCAGCAGCATGTACCATCTACAAGATGCACTGCAGAAACTTGCCAAGGCTCCTTAGACAGCACCTTCCAAACCAGCGACCTCTACCAACTAGAAGGACAAGGGCAGCAAATACATGGGAACACCACCACCTGCAAGTTCCCCTCCAAGTCACACACCATCCTGACTTGGAACTATATCACGGTTCCTTCACTGTCGCTGGGTCAAAATCCTGGAACTCCCTTCCTAACAGCACTGTGGGTCTACCTACCCCAAATGGACTGCAGCGGTTCAAGAAGGCAGCTCACCACCACCTTCTCAAGGGCAATTAGGGATGGGCAATAAATGCAGACATCCTGAGAGCATGGTTCCTGTCCAGTTCTGCAGTATTCCTCTGCCTAACATTGCAGTATCCATCCTGTGAGCAACAGTGTTCCCCTCACTCTGTGCTGCATCATCCATTCAGCTACCAAGCCTCTGTACTCTGGAACTCACCCTCATTCTGAATAGGCCTCAGTATCTTCCTATTTGACAGCCTTTCTCTGCCCCTCTTTCTCATTTTGCTTTGATGGTCTGTAATGCACCTTATGGAACTAATGTTACGTTAAAGACATTATATCAACTTAATTGCTTTCTCTCTCTCTCTAATGCTCTGGTGTAATCTCTGGGGTTCATCTGCACCAGTTACTGCTCATGATTATCTATCATCATTATTTGGTAGCCCCTTCCCTGGATTTTACCCTGTTTTTGTACTGTATTTCACTCCTTCCTTTGTCCTGTCATTCATTCTTTATTTCCCCTTTGCGTTATCCTGCATTTCCTATGTAATGTGCCCTCCATTTCCTGTGTAATTTGTCCTGCATGTTGTGTGTAATTTATCCACATTTCCTGTGTATTTGCCCTGTATTTCATGTGTAATGTGTCCTGCATTTCCTGTGTAATTTGTACTGCATTTCCTGTGTAACCTGTCCTGCATTTCCTGTGTAATTTATCCACATTTCCCGTGCAATCTGTCCTGCATTTCCTGTGTAATTTATCCACATTTCCTGTGTATTTGTCCTGCATTTCCTGTGTAATTTATCCACATTTCCCGTGCAATCTGTCCTGCATTTCCTGTGTAATTTATCCACATTTCCTGTATAACTTATCCACATTTCCTGTGTATTTGCCCTGTATTTCATGTGTAATGTGGCCTGCATTTCCTGTGTAATCTGTACTGCATTTCCTGTGTAATCTGTCCTGCATTTCCTGTGTAATTTATCCACATTTGCTGTGTATTTGTCCTGCATTTCCTGTGTAATTTATCCACATTTGCTGTGTATTTGTCCTGCATTTCCTGTGTAATTTATCCACATTTCCTGTGTATTTGTCCTGCATTTCCTGTGTAATTTATCCACATTTGCTGTGTATTTGTCCTGCATTTCCTGTGTAATTTATCCACATTTCCTGTGTATTTGTTCTGCATTTCCTGTGTAATTTATCCACATTTCCCATGCAATCTGTCCTGCATTTCCTGTGTAATTTAGCCACATTTCCTGTGTATTTGTCCTGCATTTCCTGTGTAATTTATCCACATTTCCTGTGTATTTGTCCTGCATTTCCTGTGTAATTTATCCACATTTCCCGTGCAATCTGTCCTGCATTTCCTGTGTAATTTAGCCACATTTCCTGTGTATTTGTCCTGCATTTCCTGTGTAATTTATCCACATTTGCTGTGTATTTGTCCTGCATTTCCTGTGTAATTTATCCACATTTCCTGTGTATTTGTTCTGCATTTTCTGTGTAATTTATCCACATTTCCCATGCAATCTGTCCTGCATTTCCTGTGTAATTTAGCCACATTTCCTGTGTATTTGTCCTGCATTTCCTGTGTAATTTATCCACATTTCCTTGGTAATTTGTCTTGCATTTCCGTGTATTTGATCCCCTAACCTCCCATTCTTAGAAACTTTTGCTCTTTGATTGTCTGCTGACAATATTTTACATTCTGCGCTTTGACTTTGATGTAAATGACTTGATTGTTCTGAAACCTTTCCATAAATATGAACCATCTTACTGTTACATTCTTCCCTTTTCTATTTCACATCTGAAACATTTCGGATTTAGCTGAACAATGTCTGACCATAAAAACTTGAAGCCACAAGATGGCAGAAAATTCATCTCTGTGAATCATTTGAACAGATTTCAGCAGCTGGGAGACTGGAATGTTTGTTTCAATTAGTTTTGTACCTTCCTTTTATTGGGTCTTGCAGTCACTGCTGTGTGTGCAGTGAGACTGGCTCAGTGACAGCTGTCTTAAAGGGAGAATCTGAAAAGACTTTCAGTCCCACCTTCTGCTCACTGTGCTGCTGCTCAAATTGCACTGTCTTCAATAAGGAATCGAGACATAGGATTGGATGAGGAATTGCCCTGTTACTTATCTGTTAGAAGTTAGTAACTGGAACCAGCTTCTATCCTTCTCTAAAAACAAGGGAGAGTGTGTCCTTCCTCGTTTCACTGTGCTGGGAGAGTGTAAGGGTGTAAGGGTGGTGTGTGTGAGGGTGGTTTGTGTGAGGGTGGTATATGTGGGGGTGGTTTGTGTGAGGGTGTGAGGGTGGTGTGTGTGAGGGTGTGAGGGTGGTTTGTGTGAGGGTGTGAGGGTGGTGTGTGTGAGGGTGGTTTGTGTGAGGGTGTGAGGGTGGTTTATGTGAGGGTGGTTTGTGTGAGGGTGGTTTATGTGAGGGTGGTTTGTGTGAGGGTGTGAGGCTGGTTTGTGTGAGGGTGTGAGGGTGGTGTGTGTGAGGGTGGTTTGCGTGAGGGTGTGAGGGTGGTGTGTGTGAGGGTGTGAGGGTGGTTTATGTGAGGGTGGTTTGTGTGATTGTGAGCGTGGTATATGTGAGGGTGGTTAGTGTGAGGGTGTGAGGGTGGTGTGTGTGAGGGTGTGAGGGTGGTTTGTGTGAGGGTGGTGTGTGTGAGGGTGGTTTGCGTGAGGGTGTGAGGGTGGTGTGTGTGAGGGTGTGAGGGTGGTTTGTGTGAGGGTGGCTTATGTGAGGGTGGTTTGTGTGAGGGTGTGAGGCTGGTTTGTGTGAGGGTGTGCGGGTGGTTTATGTGAGGGTGGTTTGTGTGAGGGTGGCTTATGTGAGGGTGGTTTGTGTGAGGGTGTGAGGCTGGTTTGTGTGAGGGTGTGCGGGTGGTTTATGTGAGGGTGGTTTGTGTGAGGGTGTGAGGGTAATTTGTGAGGGTGGTTTGTGTGAGGGTGTGAGGGTGGTGTGTGTGAGGGTGGTTTGTGTGAGGGTGGTATATTTGAGGGTGGTTTGTGTGAGGGTGTGAGGGCGGTTTATGTGAGGGTGGTTTGTGTGAGGGTGGTGTGTGTGAGGGTGTGAGGGTGGTGTGTGTGAGGGTGGTTTGTGTGAGGGTGGTGTGTGTGAGGGTGGTTTATGTGAGGGTGGTTTGTGTGAGGGTGGTTTATGTGAGGGTGGTTTGTGTGAGGGTGTGAGGGTTGTGTGTGTGAGGGGGTTTGTGTGAGGGTGTGAGGGTGGTGTGTGTGAGGGTGGTTTGTGTGAGGGTGGGAGGATGGTGTGTGAGGCTGTGAGGGTGGTGTGTGTGAGGGTGGCTTGTGTGAGGGTGGTTTGTGTGAGGGTGGTTTGTGTGAGGGTGTGAGGGTGGTTTATGTGAGGGTGGTTTGTGTGAGGGAGTGAGGGTGGTTTATGTGAGGGTGGTTTGTGTGAGGGTGTGAGGGTGGTGTGTGTGAGGGTGGTTTGTGTGAGGGTGTGAGGGTGGTGTGTGTGAGGGTGGTTTGTGTGAGGGTGTGAGGGTGGTTTGTGTGAGGGTGGTTTGTGTGAGGGTGGTTTATGTGAGGGTGGTTTGTGTGAGGCTGGTTTGTGTGAGGGTGTGCGGGTGGTTTATGTGAGGGTGGTTTGTGTGAGGGTGGTATATGTGAGGGTGGTTTGTGTGAGGGTGTGAGGGTGGTGTGTGTGAGGGTGTGAGGGTGGTTTGTGTGAGGGTGTGAGGGTGGTGTGTGTGAGGGTGGTTTGCGTGAGGGTGTGAGGGTGGTTTGTGTGAGGGTGTGAGGGTAATTTATGTGAGGGTGGTTTGTGTGAGGGTGTGAGGGTGGTGTGTGTGAGGGTGGTTTGCGTGAGGGTGTGAGGGTGGTGTGTGTGAGGGTGTGAGGGTGGTTTGTGTGAGGGTGGCTTATGTGAGGGTGGTTTGTGTGAGGGTGTGAGGCTCGTTTGTGTGAGGGTGTGCGGGTGGTTTGTGTGAGGGTGGTTTGTGTGAGGGTGGCTTATGTGAGGGTGGTTTGTGTGAGGGTGGTTTGTGTGAGGGTGTGAGGCTGGTTTGTGTGAGGGTGTGCGGGTGGTTTATGTGAGGGTGGTTTGTGTGAGGGTGTGAGGGTAATTTATGTGAGGGTGGTTTGTGTGAGGGTGTGAGGGTGGTGTGTGTGAGGGTGGTTTGTGTGAGGGTGGTATATTTGAGGGTGGTTTGTGTGAGGGTGTGAGGGCGGTTTATGTGAGGGTGGTTTGTGTGAGGGTGGTGTGTGTGAGGGTGTGAGGGTGGTGTGTGTGAGGGTGGTTTGTGTGAGGGTGGTGTGTGTGAGGGTGGTTTATGTGAGGGTGGTTTGTGTGAGGGTGGTTTATGTGAGGGTGGTTTGTGTGAGGGTGTGAGGGTTGTGTGTGTGAGGGGTTTGGTGTGAGGGTGGTGTGTGTGAGGGTGGTTTGTGTGAGGGTGGGAGGATGGTGTGTGAGGCTGTGAGGGTGGTTTGTGTGAGGGTGGTTTGTGTGAGGGTGTGAGGGTGGTTTATGTGGGGGTGGTTTGTGTGAGGGAGTGAGGGTGGTTTATGTGAGGGTGGTTTGTGTGAGGGTGTGAGGGTGGTGTGTGTGAGGGTGGTTTGTGTGAGGGTGTGAGGGTGGTGTGTGTGAGGGTGGTTTGTGTGAGGGTGTGAGGGTGGTTTATGTGAGGGTGGTTTGTGTGAGGGTGGTTTATGTGAGGGTGGTTTGTGTGAGGATGTGAGGCTGGTTTGTGTGAGGGTGTGCGGGTGGTTTATGTGAGGGTGGTTTGTGTGAGGGTGGTATATGTGAGGGTGGTTTGTGTGAGGGTGTGAGGGTGGTGTGTGTGAGGGTGGTTTGCGTGAGGGTGTGAGGGTGGTTTGTGTGAGGGTGTGAGGGTAATTTATGTGAGGGTGGTTTGTGTGAGGGTGTGAGGGCGGTGTGTGTGAGGGTGGTTTGTGTGAGGGTGGTATATTTGAGGGTGGTTTGAGTGAGGGTGTGAGGGTGGTGTGTGTGAGGGTGTGAGGGTGGTTTGTGTGAGGGTGTGAGGGCGGTTTATGTGAGGGTGGTTTGTGTGAGGGTGGTGTGTGTGAGGGTGGTTTGTGTGAGGGTGGTTTATGTGAGGGTGGTTTGTGTGAGGGTGTGAGGGTTGTGTGTGTGAGGGGGTTTGTGTGAGGGTGGGAGGATGGTGTGTGTGAGGCTGTGAGGGTGGCGTGTGTGAGGGTGGCTTGTGTGAGGGTGGTTTGTGTGAGGGTGGTTTGTGTGAGGGTGTGAGGGTGGTTTATGTGAGGGTGGTTTGTGTGAGGGAGTGAGGGTGGTTTATGTGAGGGTGGTTTGTGTGAGGGTGTGAGGGTGGTGTGTGTGAGGGTGGTTTGTGTGAGGGTGTGAGGATGGTGTGTGTGAGGCTGTGAGGGTGGTGTGTGTGAGGGTGTGAAGGTGGTTTGTGTGAGGGTGTGAATGTGGATTGTGTGAGGGTGTGAGGCTGTGAAGGTGGTGTATGTGAGGGTTTGAGGGTGGTTTGTGTGATGGTGTGAGGGTGGCTTGTGTGAGGCTGGTGTGTGTGAGGGTGGATTGTGTGAGGGTGGTGTATGTAAGGGTGTGAGGGTGGTTTGTGTGAGGGTATGAGGGTGATATATGTGAGGGTGGTTTGTGTGAGGGTGTGAGGGTGGTTTGTTTGAGGGTGTGAGGGTGGTTTGTGTGAGGGTGTTGTGTGTGAGGGTGTGAGGCTGTGAAGGTGGTGTATGTGAGGGTTTGAGGATGGTTTGTGTGATGGTGTGAGGGTGGTTTGTGTGAGGCTGGTGTGTGTGAGGGTGGATTGTGTGAGGGTGGTGTATGTAAGGGTGTGAGGGTGGTGTATGTGAGGGTTTGAGGGTGGTTTGTGTGAGGGTGTGTGGGTGGTTTGTTTGAGGGTGTGAGGGTGGTGTGTGTGAGGGTGTGAGGGTGGTTTGTGTGAGGGTGTGTGGGTGGTTTGTTTGAGGGTGTGAGGGTGGTTTATGTGAGGGTGGTGTATGTGAGGGTTTGAGGGTGGTTTGTGTGAGGGTGTGTGGGTGGTTTGTTTGAGGGTGTGAGGGTGGTTTATGTGAGGGTGGTGTGTGTGAGGGTGTGAGGGTGGTCTGTGTGAGAATGTGTGGGTGGTTTGTTTGAGGGTGTGAGGGTGGTTTATGTGAGGATGGTGTGTGTGAGGGTGGTTTATAGAGTCATAGAGTCGTACAGCATAGAAACAGGCCCTTCGGCCCACCGTGTCCATGCTGACCATAATGCCTATCTATACTAATCCCACCTGCCTGCATTAATTCCATATCCCTCTATGCCTTGCTCATTCAAGTACCTGTCCAGATGCCTCTTAAATGTTGCTACTGTTCCTGCCTCCACCACCTCCTCAGGCAGCTCATTCCAGATACCCAGTATTCTTTGTGTGAAAAATTTACCCCTTTGATCCCCTTTAAACCTCCTCCCTCTCACCTTAAATCTATGCCCTCTAGTTTTAGTCACCCCTACCATGGGAAACAGACTCTGGCTATCTACCCTATCTATGCCTCTCATAATTTTATATACCTCTATCATGTCCCCTCTCAGCCTCCTTCGCTCCAGGGAAAACAGACCCAGCCTATCCAATCTCTCTTTATAACTCAGGCCCTCCAAACCAGGCAACATCCTTGTGAATCTTTTCTGCACCCTCTCTAGCTTAATCACATCTTTCCTGTAGTGCGGTGACCAGAACTGCACACAGTACTCCAAATGCAGCCTAGCCAACGTTATGTACAATTGTAACATGACGTCCCTACTCTCGTACTCAATGCCTCGGCCGATGAAGGCAAGCATGCCATACGCCTTCTTCACTACCCTGTCTACCTGTGTTGCCACTTTCAGGGAACTATATACTTGCAGCCCAAGGTCTCTCTGCTCAACAACACTCCCCAGGGCCCTGCCATTCACTGTATATGTCCTGCCCTGGTTTAACTTCCCAAATGCATCACTTCACACTTGTCTGCGTTAAATTCCATTTGCCAATCCCTTGCCCACTTTCCCAGTTTATCTATATCCTGTTGTAACCTTAGACAACCTTCTTCACTGTCCACTATACCACCAATTTTGGTGTCATCGGCAAACTTACTAATCATGCCCCCGACATTCACATCCAAGTCATTAATATATATGACAAACAACAGAGGGCCCAGCACCGATTCCTGCGGCACACCACTGGTCACTGGCCTCCAATCTGAAAAACAACCCTCCACTACCACCCTCTGCCTCCGATCACCAAGACAATTTTGTATCCAATTGGCTAGTTCACCCTGGATCCCATGTGTTTGAACCTTCTGGTCCAGCCAATCATGCGGGACCTTGTCAAAGGCCTTGCTAAAGTCCATGTAGACAACGTCCATCACCCTGCCCTCGTCAATCCTCTTGGTCACCTCCTCGAAAAACTCAATCAAATTGGTGAGACATGATTTCCCACGCACAAACCTATGCTGACTATCCCTAATCAGACCAAGCCTTTCCAAATGCATATAAATCCTGTCTCTCAGAATCCCTTCCAATAACTTTCCCACCACTGATGTAAGGCTCATTGGGTGTGAGGGTGGTGTGTGTGAGAGAGTGGGAGGGTGTTGTATGTGAGGGTGGCTTGTGTGAGGGTGTGAGGGTGGTTTGTGTGAGGGTGGTTTGTGTGAGGGTGTGAAGGTATGAGTGTGGATTGTGTGAGGGTTTGAGGGTGTGAGCATGGATTGTGTGAGGGTGGTTTGTGTGAGGGTGTGAAGGTATGAGTGTGGATTGTGTGAGGGTTTGAGGGTGTGAGCATGGATTGTGTGAGGGTGGTTTGTGTGAGGGTGTGAGGGTTGTGTGTGTGAGGGTGGTGTGTGTGTGGGTGGTTTGTGTGAGCGTGTGAGGGTGGTATATGTGAGGGTGGTTTGTGTGAGGGTGTGAGGGTGGTGTGTGTGAGGGTGTGAGGGTGGTATATGTGAGGGTGGTTTGTGTGAGGGTGTGAGGGTGGTTTGTGTGAGGGTGTGAGGGTGGTGTGTGTGAGGGTGTGAGGGTGGTTTGTGTGAGGGTGGTTTGTGCGAGGGTGTGAGGGTGGTGTGTGTGAGGGTGTGAGGGTGATTTGTGTGAGGGTGGTTTGTGTGAGGGTGTGAGGGTGGTTTGTGTGAGGGTGTGAGGGTGGTTTGTGTGAGGGTGGTGTGTGTGTGGGTGGTTTGTGTGAGCGTGTGAGGGTGGTATATGTGAGGGTGGTTTGTGTGAGGGTGTGAGGGTGGTGTGTGTGAGGGTGTGAGGGTGGTATATGTGAGGGTGGTATGTGTGAGGGTGTGAGGGTGGTTTGTGTGAGGGTGTGAGGGTGGTGTGTGTGAGGGTGTGAGGGTGGTTTGTGTGAGGGTGGTTTGTGCGAGGGTGTGAGGGTGGTGTGTGTGAGGGTGTGAGGGTGATTTGTGTGAGGGTGGTTTGTGTGAGGGTGTGAGGGTGGTTTGTGTGAGGGTGTGAGGATGGTGTGTGTGAGGGTGTGAGGGTGGTGTGTGTGAGGGTGTGAGGGTGGTATATGTGAGGGTGGTTTGTGTGAGGGTGTGAGGGTGGTTTGTGTGAGGGTGTGAGGGTGGTGTGTGTGAGGGTGTGAGGGTGGTTTGTGTGAGGGTGGTTTGTGCGAGGGTGTGAGGGTGGTGTGTGTGAGGGTGTGAGGGTGATTTGTGTGAGGGTGGTTTGTGTGAGGGTGTGAGGGTGGTTTGTGTGAGGGTGTGAGGATGGTGTGTGTGAGGGTGTGAGGGTGGTGTGTGTGAGGGTGTGAGGGTGGTTTGTGTGAGGGTGGTATATGTGAGGGTGGTTTGTGTGAGGGTGGTGTGTGTGAGGGTGTGAGGGTGGTGTGTGTGAAGGGTGTGAGGGTGGTATATGTGAGGGTGGTTTGTGTGAGGGTGTGAGGGTGGTTTGTGTGAGGGTGTGAGGGTGGTGGGTGTGAGGGTGGTATATGTGAGGGTGGTATATGTGAGGGTGGTTTGTGTGAGGGTGTGAGGGTGGTTTGTGTAAGGGTGGTTTGTGTGAGGGTGTGAGGGTGGTTTGTGTGAGGGTGTGAGGGTGGTGTGTGTGAGGGTGTGAGGGTGGTTTGTGTGAGGGTGGTTTGTGTGAGGGTGTGAGGGTGGTTTGTGTGAGGGTGTGAGGATGGTGTGTGTGAGGGTGTGAGGGTGGTGTGTGTGAGGGTGTGAGGGTGGTTTGTGTGAGGGTGTGAGGGTGGTATATGTGAGGGTGGTTTGTGTGAGGGTGTGAGGGTGGTGTGTGTGAGGGTGTGAGGGTGGTGTGTGTGAGGGTGTGAGGGTGGTATATGTGAGGGTGGTTTGTGTGAGGGTGTGAGGGTGGTGTGTGTGAGGGTGTGAGGGTGGTATATGTGAGGGTGGTTTGTGTGAGGGTGTGAGGGTGGTTTGTGTGAGGGTGGTTTGTGTGAGGGTGTGAGGGTGGTGTGTGTGAGGGTGTGAGGGTGGTTTGTGTGAGGGTGTGAGGATGGTTTGTGTGAGGGTGTGAGGGTGGTTTGTGTGAGGGTGTGAGGATGGTGTGTGAGGGTGGTATATGTGAGGGTGGTTTGTGTGAGGGTGTGAGGGTGGTGTGTGTGAGGGTGTGAGGATGGTGTGTGTGAGGGTGGTTTGTGTGAGGGTGTGAGGATGGTGTGTGTGAGGGTCTGAGGGTGGTATATGTGAGGGTGTGAGGGTGGTGTGTGTGATGGTGTGAGGGTGGTTTGTGTGAGGGTGTGAGGGTGGTTTGTGTGAGGGTGTGAGGGTGGTATATGTGAGGGTGGTTTGTGTGAGGGTGTGAGGGTGGTGTGTGTGAGGGTGTGAGGGTGGTATATGTGAGGGTGGTTTGTGTGAGGGTGGTGTGTGTGAGGGTGTGAGGGTGGTGTGTGTGAGTGTGTGAGGGTGGTGTGTGTGAGGGTGTGAGGGTGGTTTGTGTGAGGGTGTGAGGGTGGTTTGTGTGAGGGTGTTTTGTGTGAGGGTGTGAGGGTGGTGTGTGTGAGGGTGTGAGGGTGGTTTGTGTGAGGGTGTGAGGGTGGTATATGTGAGGGTGGTTTGTGTGAGGGTGTGAGGGTGGTGTGTGTGAGGGTGTGAGGGTGGTTTGTGTGAGGGTGTGAGGGTGTGAGGATGGTTTGTGTGAGTGTGTGAGGGTGGTATATGTGAGGGTGGTTTGTGTGAGGGTGTGAGGGTGGTGTGTGTGAGGGTGTGAGGGTGGTTTGTGTGAGGGTGTGAGGGTGGTGTGTGTGAGGGTGTGAGGGTGGTGTGTGTGAGGGTGTGAGCTTGGTATATGTGAGGGTGGTTGGTGTGAGGGTGGTTTGTGTGAGGGTGTGAGGGTGGTTTGTGTGAGGGTGTGAGGGTGGTGTGTGTGAGGGTGTGAGGGTGGTTTGTGTGAGGGTGTGAGGGTGGTGTGTGTGAGGGTGTGAGGGTGGTGTGTGTGAGGGTGTGAGGGTGGTATATGTGAGGGTGGTTGGTGTGAGGGTGGTTTGTGTGAGGGTGTGAGGGTGGTTTGTGTGAGGGTGTGAGGATGGTGTGTGCGGTTGTGCCTTGATAACGGATTTAGAGAAAAGCCATTTCAGGGGGCCTACACTTGCAAGCAAAGTACAATGAACCCTTTCATATTTTACGAAAACATTTTGCAATCACAGAATGCCATGTTAGACCATATTCCTTTATGGATTATAGCTGCGATAAGGAGCACTAAGAATGTTCCAGATCAATCCCACAGTGATTGTGTGGCTGGTTGGGTGATGAATGTCCCCATCTACTAGCATTAACCCCTGGACAGAGGGAGAAAGGAAGTATTAATGGGATTAGCATCCTTGAAAATTGATAAATCACCAGGGCCAGATGAAATGTATCCTAGGCTATTAAAGGAAGCAAGAGAGGAAATAGCAGAGGGTCTGACCATCATTTTCCAGTCCTCACTGGATACAGGTGTGGTGCCGGAGGATTGGGGAATTGCTAACGTTGTACCTCTGTTTAAAAAGGGAGCAAAGGATAGACTGAATAATTACAGGCTAGTCAGTCTAACCTCAGTAGTGGGCAAATTATTGGAATCTATTCTGAGATACAGGATAAACTGTCACTTAGAAAGGCACAGGTTAATCAAGGATAGTCAGCATGGATTTGTTAAGGGAAAATCTTGTCTGAATAACTTGATCGATTTGTTTTGAAGGAAGTTAGATGAGGGTAGTGCAGTTGATGTGGTCTACATGGATTTTAGCAAGGCTTTTGACAAGGTCCCACATGGCAGACTGGTTAAAAAATAAAATCCCATGGGATCCAGGGAAATGCAGCAAGATGGTGTAAAGCTATTGCAGAAAATACGGAAGTATGGGATTGAAGGTGATTTAGTGCTTTGGATCAGAAATTGGCTAGCTGAAAGAAGACAGAGGGTGGTGGTTGATGGCAAATGTTCATCCTGGAGTTTAGTTTCTAGTGGTGTACCGCAAGGATCTGTTTTGGGGCCACTGCTGTTTGTCATTTTTATAAATGACCTGGAAGAGGGTGTAGAAGGGTGGGTTAGTAAATTTGTGGATGACACAAAGGTCGGTGGAGTTGTGGATAGTGCCGAAGGATGTTGTAGGTTACAGAGGGACATAGATAGGCTGCAGAGCTGGGCTGAGAGATGGCAAATGGAGTTTAATGCGGAAAAGTGTGAGGTGATTCACTTTGGAAGGAGTAACAGCAATGCAGAGTACTGGGCTAATGGGAAGATTCTTGGTAGTGTAGATGAGCAGAGAGATCTTGGTGTCCAGGTACATAAATCCCTGAAAGTTGCCACCCAGGTTAATAGGGCTGTTAAGAAGGCATATGGTGTGTTAGCTTTTATTAGTAGGGGAATCGAGTTTTGGAGCCACGAGGTCATGCTGCAGCTGTACAAAACTCTGGTGAGGCCGCACCTGGAGTATTGCGTGCAGTTCTGGTCACCGCATTATAGGAAGGATGTGGAAGCTTTGGAAAGGGTGCAGAGGAGATTTACTAGGATGTTGCCTGGTATGGAGGGAAGGTCTTACGAGGAAAGGCTGAGGGACTTGAGGTTGTTTTCGTTAGAGAGAAGGAGGAGGAGAGGTGACTTAATAGAGACATATAAGATAATCAGAGGGTTAGATAGGGTGGATAGTGAGAGTCTTTTTCCTCGGATGGTGATGGCAAACACGAGGGAACATAGCTTTAAGTTGAGGGGTGATAGATATAGGACAGATGTGAGAGGTAGTTTCTTTACTCAGAGAGTAGTAGGGGCGTGGAACGCCCTGCCTGCAACAGTAGTAGACTCGCCAACTTTAAGGGCATTTAAGTGGTCATTGGATAGATATATGGATGAAAATGGAATAGTGTAGGTCAGATGGTTTCACAGGTCGGCGCAACATCGAGGGCCGAAGGGCCTGTACTGCGCTGTAATGTTCTATGTTCTATGGATACAAAATTGGCTCAGTGGCAGGAAACAAAGGGTAATTGTTGACGAGTGTTTTAGTGACTGGAGGGCTGTTTCCAGTGGCGTTCTGCAGGGCTCAGTACTGGGTCCCCTGCTTTTTGTGGTATATATTAACGATTTGGATGTAAATGTAGGGGGTATGATCAAGAAATTTGCGGACAACACAAAGATTGGCCATGTGGTAGATAGCAAGGAGGGATACTATAGACTGCAGGAAGATATTGATCGTCTGGTCAGATGGACAGAAAAGTGGCAAATGGAATTCAACTTGGAGAAGTGTGAGGTGATGCATTTGGGGAGGTCAAACAAGGCAAAGGAATACACGATTAATGGGAAAATACTGAGAAGTGTAGAGGAAGTGAGGGACCTTGG
The DNA here is from genome assembly GCF_036365525.1 of Heterodontus francisci. Lineage (NCBI taxonomy): Eukaryota > Metazoa > Chordata > Chondrichthyes > Heterodontiformes > Heterodontidae > Heterodontus > Heterodontus francisci. The sequence continues at coordinate 679,128 of NC_090412.1, read as the reverse complement.
AGTGAATGTCCACAGATCCCTGAAGGTAGCAGGACAGGTCGATAGGGTGGTTAAGAAGGCATATGGAATCCTTTCCTTTATTAGCCGAGGTATAGAATATAAGAGCAAGGAGGTTATGCTGGAACTGTATAACTCATTGGTTAGGCCACAACTTGAGTACTGTGTGCAGTTCTGGTCACCTCATTACAGAAAGAATGTAATTGCACTAGAGAGGGTACAGAGGAGATTTACGAGGATGTTGCCAGGACTGGAAAAATGCAGCTATGAGGAAAGATTGGATAGGCCGGGGTTGTTCTCCTTGGAAAGGAGAAGGCTGAGGGGAGATCTGATTGAAATGTACAAAATTTTGAGTGGCCTGGATAGAGGGGAGGTGAAGGGTCTATTCACCTTTGCAGGGAGGTCAGTGACTAGGGGGCATAGATTTAAAGTGATTGGTGGAAAAATTAGAGGGGAGATGAGGAAACACTTCTTCACCCAGAGGGTGGTGGGGGTCTGGAACTCACTGCCTGAAAGGGTAGTTGAGGCAGAGACACTCAACTCATTTAAAAGGAGTCTGGATATGTCCCTCAAGTGCCGTAATCTGCAGGGCTACGGACCAAATGCTGAAAGGTGGGATTAGAATAGGTGGATCGTTTTTCGGCCAGCACAGACATGATGGGCCAAGTGGCCTCTTTCTGTGCCTTAAACTTTCTATGATTCTATGATAGACCCTGCAGTGTATTGTGTTAGTGACACTGTGAGCTCACACACACAATCGCACTCAAACACCCAGTCATACATACAAATCCTCGCACACACAAACACACACACACTCACACTCAGTCACTCACACACACACACACTAACACCCCTCCCAGCATTCACACACACACATTCACACACACAAACATACACTCACACACACACATACTCACATACGCATACAGATACAGAAACACAGACACAGACACTCACACACTTACCAACAGACACACACATACAGACTCACACCCCTCCCAGCGTCACACTCACACACATAGCGTCACTGACAATGGGAGCTATCTGCAGGATATTCCCAGTTACCATTTATTCAGCAAAATTAAAGAGCCATAGTCAGCTCCCAGCATTCAGAGCAGACACTGGAGAGAAATTAAACTTCCCTTCAACAGTTGAAATATTGGAGCCAACACACAATCTGTACTAATGCTTTGTCTTTCAACACACCATTAACATATTGTTTGCCTTTGCTCCGTGACTTTTTGGTCAGCTATGTGGCCTGGTCCAATCTCGACCTCCTTTGTTATCTCTTGCCCCACCCCCCGGCTCACCTACTTATAACCTTTGACATTTCTAATATTTGTCAGTTCCGAAGAAGGGTCACTGACCCGAAACGTTAACTCTGCTTCTCTTTTCACAGATGCTGCCAGACCTGCTGAGTGATTCCAGCATTTCTTGTTTTTATTATACACAGTCACTAATCTCATTTATATACTGCTCCAGTACAGAGGCAGGAGTCCTGCTCCCTACGATATAACTCTGTCTAGATAACATTTCATCAATAGTTACCTGAAAGTCCCTACTGAGTGTACAGACCCGAGCACACTTTGACCATGACCCTATAAATAACCCCATAACCCTGACAATGCGGATAACCCCTGATCCCGTGTGTAACCCTTCATCCCGTGTGTAAATCACTGATCCCGTGTGTAAACTCTGATCCCGTGTGTAACCCCTGAGCTGTATGTAAACTCTGATCCTGTGTGTAAACTCTGATCCCGTGTGTAAACCCTGATCCTGTGTGTAAACTCTGATCCCGTGTGTAAACCCTGATCCTGTGTGTAAACTCTGATCCTGTGTGTAAACTCTGATCCTGTGTGTAAACTCTGATCCTGTGTGTAAACCCTGAGCTGTAAGTAAACTCTGATCCCGTGTGCAAACTCTGATCCTGTGTGTAAACTCTGATCCTGTGTGTAAACCCTGATCCTGTGTGTAAACTCTGATCCTGTGTGTAAACCCTGAGCTGTAAGTAAACTCTGATCCCGTGTGTAAACTCTGATCCTGTGTGTAAACCCTGATCCCGTGTGTAAACCCTGAGCTGTAAGTAAACTCTGATCCCGTGTGTAAACTCTGATCCCGTGTGTAAACCCTGATCCCGTGTGTAAACCCTGAGCTGTAAGTAAACTCTGATCCCGTGTGTAAACTCTGATCCTGTGTGTAAACCCTGATCCTGTGTGTAAACTCTGATCCTGTGTGTAAACCCTGAGCTGTAAGTAAACTCTGATCCCGTGTGTAAACTCTGATCCTGTGTGTAAACCCTGATCCCGTGTGTAAACCCTGAGCTGTAAGTAAACTCTGATCCCGTGTGTAAACTCTGATCCCGTGTGTAAACCCTGATCCCGTGTGTAAACCCTGAGCTGTAAGTAAACTCTGATCCCGTGTGTAAACTCTGATCCCGTGTGTAAACCCTGAGCTGTGTGTAAACCCTGATCACGTGTGTAAACCTGAGCTGTATGTAAACTCTGATCCCGTGTGTAAACTCTGATCCTGTGTGTAAACCCTGATCCCGTGTGTAAACCATGAGCTGTGTGTAAACCCTGATCACGTATGTAAACTCTGATCCTGTGTGTAAACCCTGATCCCGTGTGTAAACCCTGAGCTGTGTGTAAACCATGATCCCGTGTGTAAACCCTGAGCTGTATGTAAACTCTGATCCTGTGTGTAAACCCTGATCCCGTGTGTAAACCCTGAGCTGTGTGTAAACCCTGATCCCGTGTGTAAACCCTGATCCCGTGTGTAAACCCTGAGCTGTGTGTAAACTCTGATCCTGTGTGTAACCCCTGATCCCGTGTGTAAACCCTGAGCTGTGTGTAAACCATGATCCCGTGTGTAAACCCTGAGCTGTATGTAAACTCTGATCCTGTGTGTAAACCCTGATCCCGTGTGTAAACCCTGAGCTGTGTGTAAACTCTGATCCTGTGTGTAAACCCTGATCCCGTGTGTAAACCCTGAGCTGTATGTAAACTCTGATCCTGTGTGTAAACTCTGATCCCGTGTGTAAACCCTGATCCTGTGTGTAAACTCTGATCCTGTGTGTAAACCCTGATCCTGTGTGTAAACCCTGATCCCGTGTGTAAACCCTGATCCCGTGTGTAAACCCTGAGCTGTATGTAAACTCTGATCCCGTGTGTAAACTCTGATCCTGTGTGTAAACCCTGATCCCGTGTGTAAACCCTGAGCTGTAAGTAAACTCTGATCCCGTGTGTAAACTCTGATCCTGTGTGTAAAACCTGATCCCGTGTGTAAACCCTGAGCTGTAAGTAAACTCTGATCCCGTGTGTAAACTCTGATCCCGTGTGTAAACCCTGAGCTGTGTGTAAACCCTGATCACGTGTGTAAACCTGAGCTGTATGTAAACTCTGATCCCGTGTGTAAACTCTGATCCTGTGTGTAAACCCTGATCCCGTGTGTAAACCATGAGCTGTGTGTAAACCCTGATCACGTATGTAAACTCTGATCCTGTGTGTAAACCCTGATCCCGTGTGTAAACCCTGAGCTGTGTGTAAACCATGATCCCGTGTGTAAACCCTGAGCTGTATGTAAACTCTGATCCTGTGTGTAAACCCTGATCCCGTGTGTAAACCCTGAGCTGTGTGTAAACTCTGATCCTGTGTGTAAACACTAATCCCGTGTGTAAACGCTGAGCTGTATGTAAACTCTGATCCTGTGTGTAAACACTGATCCCGTGTGTAAACCCTGATTCGGTGTGTAAACCCTGATCCTGTGTGTAAACACTGATCCTGTGTGTAAACCCTGATCCCGTGTGTAAACCCTGAGCTGTGTGTAAACCCTGATCCCGTGTGTAAACCCTGAGCTGTATGTAAACTCTGATCCTGTGTGTCAACCCTGATCCCGTGTGTAAACCCTGAGCTGTATGTAAACTCTGATCCCGTGTGTAAACCCTGATCCCGTGTGTAAACCCTGAGCTGTATGTAAACTCTGATCCTGTGTGTAAACCCTGATCCCGTGTGTAAACCCTGAGCTGTATGTAAACCCTGATCCCGTGTGTAAACCCTGAGCTGTATGTAAACTCTGATCCCGTGTGTAAACCCTGATCCCGTGTGTAAACTCTGATCCCGTGTGTAAACCCTGAGCTGTATGTAAACTCTGATCCTGTGTGTAAACCCTGATCCCGTGTGTAAACCCTGAGCTGTATGTAAACTCTGATCCTGTGTGTAAACACTGATCCCGTGTGTAAACCCTGATTTGGTGTGTAAACCCTGAGCCGTATGTAAACTCTGATCCCGTGTGTAAACACAGATCCTGTGTGTAAACCCTGATCCTGTGTGTAAACACAGATCCTGTGTGTAAACCCTGAGCTGTGTGTAAACTCTGATCCCATGTGTAAACCCTGAGCTGTGTGTAAACTCTGATCCCGTGTGTAAACACTGATCCTGTGTGGAAACCCTGATCCCGTGTGTAAACTCTGATCCCGTGTGTAAACCCTGACCTGTGTGTAAACTCTGATCCCGTGTGTAAACTCTGATCCCGTGTGTAAACCCTGATCCCGTGTGTAAACCCTGATCCCGTGTGTAAACCCTGAGCTGTGTGTAAACCCTGATCCCGTGTGTAAACCCTGATCCCGTGTGTAAACCCTGATCCCGTGTGTAAACCCTGAGCTGTGTGCAAACTCTGATCCCGTGTGTAAACCCTGATCCTGTGTGTAAACCCTGATCCTGTGTGTAAACTCTGATCCCGTGTGTAAACCCTGATCCTGTGTGTAAACCCTGATCCTGTGTGTAAACTCTGATCACGTGTGTAAACCCTGAGCTGTGTGTAAACTCTGATCCCGAATGTAAACCCTGATCCTGTGTGTAAACTCTGATCCTGTGTGTAAACTCTGATCCCGTGTGTAAACCCTGATCCTGTGTGTAAACTCTGATCCCGTGTGTAAACTCTGATCCTGTGTGTAAACCCTGATCTCGTGTGTAAACCCTGATCCCGTGTGTAAACCCTGAGCTGTATGTAAACTCTGATCCCATGTGTAAACCATAAGCTGTATGTAAACTCTGATCCCATGTGTAAACTCTGATCCCGTGTATAAACCCTGAGCTGTGTGTAAACTCTGATCACGTGTGTAAACTCTGATCCCATGTGTAAACTCTGATCCCGTGTGCAAACTCTGATCCCGTGTGTAAACCCTGAGCTGTGTGTAAACTCTGATCACGTGTGTAAACTCTGATCCCGTGTGTAAACCCTGAGCTGTGTGTAAACCCTGATCCCGTGTGTAAACTCTGATCACGTGTGTAAACCCTGAGCTGTATGTAAACTCTGATCAATTGTGTAAATTCTGATCCTGTGTGTAAACCCTGAGCTGTGTGTAAACCCTGATCCCATGTGTAAACCCTGAGCTGTATGTAAACTCTGATCCCGTGGATAAACTCTGATCCCGTGTGTAAACCCTGATCTCGTGTGTAAACCCTGATCCCGTGTGTAAACCCTGAGCTGTGTGTAAACTCTGATCACGTGTGTAAATTCTGATCCTGTGTGTAAACCCTGATCCTGTGTGTAAACCCTGATCCCATGTGTAAACCCTGAGCTGTGTGTAAACTCTGATCACGTGTGTAAATTCTGATCCTGTGTGTAAACCCTGAGCTGTGTGTAAACCCTGATCCCATGTGTAAACCCTGAGCTGTATGTAAACTCTGATCCCGTGTGTAAACTCTGATCCCGTGTGTAAACCCTGATCTCGTGTGTAAACCCTGAGCTGTGTGTAAACCCTGAGCTGTGTGTAAACCCTGATCCCGTGTGTAAACTCTGATCCTGTGTGTAAACCCTGAGCTGCATGTAAACTCTGATCTCGTGTGTAAACCCTGAGCTGCGTGTAAACTCTGATCCCGTGTGTAAACCCTGAGCTGTGTGTAAACCCTGATCACGTGTGTAAACCTGAGCTGTATGTAAACTCTGATCCCGTGTGTAAACTCTGATCCTGTGTGTAAACCCTGATCCCGTGTGTAAACCATGAGCTGTGTGTAAACCCTGATCACGTATGTAAACTCTGATCCTGTGTGTAAACCCTGATCCCGTGTGTAAACCCTGAGCTGTGTGTAAACCATGATCCCGTGTGTAAACACTAATCCCGTGTGTAAACGCTGAGCTGTATGTAAACTCTGATCCTGTGTGTAAACACTGATCCCGTGTGTAAACCCTGATTCGGTGTGTAAACCCTGATCCTGTGTGTAAACACTGATCCTGTGTGTAAACCCTGATCCCGTGTGTAAACCCTGAGCTGTGTGTAAACCCTGATCCCGTGTGTAAACCCTGATCTCGTGTGTAAACCCTGATCCCGTGTGTAAACCCTGAGCTGTGTGTAAACTCTGATCACGTGTGTAAATTCTGATCCTGTGTGTAAACCCTGAGCTGTGTGTAAACCCTGATCCCATGTGTAAACCCTGAGCTGTATGTAAACTCTGATCCCGTGTGTAAACTCTGATCCCGTGTGTAAACCCTGATCTCGTGTGTAAACCCTGAGCTGTGTGTAAACCCTGAGCTGTGTGTAAACCCTGATCCCGTGTGTAAACTCTGATCCTGTGTGTAAACCCTGAGCTGCATGTAAACTCTGATCTCGTGTGTAAACCCTGAGCTGCGTGTAAACTCTGATCCCGTGTGTAAACCCTGAGCTGTGTGTAAACCCTGATCACGTGTGTAAACCTGAGCTGTATGTAAACTCTGATCCCGTGTGTAAACTCTGATCCTGTGTGTAAACCCTGATCCCGTGTGTAAACCATGAGCTGTGTGTAAACCCTGATCACGTATGTAAACTCTGATCCTGTGTGTAAACCCTGATCCCGTGTGTAAACCCTGAGCTGTGTGTAAACCATGATCCCGTGTGTAAACACTAATCCCGTGTGTAAACGCTGAGCTGTATGTAAACTCTGATCCTGTGTGTAAACACTGATCCCGTGTGTAAACCCTGATTCGGTGTGTAAACCCTGATCCTGTGTGTAAACACTGATCCTGTGTGTAAACCCTGATCCCGTGTGTAAACCCTGAGCTGTGTGTAAACCCTGATCCCGTGTGTAAACCCTGAGCTGTATGTAAACTCTGATCCTGTGTGTCAACCCTGATCCCGTGTGTAAACCCTGAGCTGTATGTAAACTCTGATCCCGTGTGTAAACCCTGATCCCATGTGTAAACCCTGAGCTGTATGTAAACTCTGATCCTGTGTGTAAACCCTGATCCCGTGTGTAAACCCTGAGCTGTATGTAAACCCTGATCCCGTGTGTAAACCCTGAGCTGTATGTAAACCCTGATCCCGTGTGTAAACCCTGATCCCGTGTGTAAACTCTGATCCCGTGTGTAAACCCTGAGCTGTATGTAAACTCTGATCCTGTGTGTAAACCCTGATCCCGTGTGTAAACCCTGAGCTGTATGTAAACTCTGATCCTGTGTGTAAACACTGATCCCGTGTGTAAACCCTGATTCGGTGTGTAAACCCTGAGCCGTATGTAAACTCTGATCCCGTGTGTAAACACAGATCCTGTGTGTAAACCCTGATCCTGTGTGTATACACAGATCCTGTGTGTAAACCCTGAGCTGTGTGTAAACTCTGATCCCATGTGTAAACCCTGAGCTGTGTGTAAACTCTGATCCCGTGTGTAAACACTGATCCTGTGTGGAAACCCTGATCCCGTGTGTAAACTCTGATCCTGTGTGTAAACCCTGACCTGTGTGTAAACTCTGATCCCGTGTGTAAACCCTGATCCCGTGTGTAAACCCTGAGCTGTGTGTAAACCCTGATCCCGTGTGTAAACCCTGATCCCGTGTGTAAACCCTGATCCCGTGTGTAAACCCTGAGCTGTGTGCAAACTCTGATCCCGTGTGTAAACCCTGATCCTGTGTGTAAACCCTGATCCTGTGTGTAAACTCTGATCCCGTGTGTAAACCCTGATCCTGTGTGTAAACCCTGATCCTGTGTGTAAACTCTGATCACGTGTGTAAACCCTGAGCTGTGTGTAAACTCTGATCCCGAATGTAAACCCTGATCCTGTGTGTAAACCCTGATCCTGTGTGTAAACTCTGATCCCGTGTGTAAACTCTGATCCTGTGTGTAAACTCTGATCCCGTGTGTAAACTCTGATCCTGTGTGTAAACCCTGATCTCGTGTGTAAACCCTGATCCCGTGTGTAAACCCTGAGCTGTATGTAAACTCTGATCCCATGTGTAAACCATAAGCTGTATGTAAACTCTGATCCCATGTGTAAGCTCTGATCCCGTGTATAAACCCTGAGCTGTGTGTAAACTCTGATCCCATGTGTAAACTCTGATCCCATGTGTAAACTCTGATCCCGTGTGCAAACTCTGATCCCGTGTGTAAACCCTGAGCTGTGTGTAAACTCTGATCACGTGTGTAAACTCTGATCCCGTGTGTAAACCCTGAGCTGTGTGTAAACCCTGATCCCGTGTGTAAACTCTGATCACGTGTGTAAACCCTGAGCTGTATGTAAACTCTGATCAATTGTGTAAATTCTGATCCTGTGTGTAAACCCTGAGCTGTGTGTAAACCCTGATCCCATGTGTAAACCCTGAGCTGTATGTAAACTCTGATCCCGTGGATAAACTCTGATCCCGTGTGTAAACCCTGATCCCGTGTGTAAACCCTGATCCCGTGTGTAAACCCTGAGCTGTGTGTAAACTCTGATCACGTGTGTAAATTCTGATCCTGTGTGTAAACCCTGAGCTGTGTGTAAACCCTGATCCCATGTGTAAACCCTGAGCTGTATGTAAACTCTGATCCCGTGTGTAAACTCTGATCCCGTGTGTAAACCCTGATCTCGTGTGTAAACCCTGAGCTGTGTGTAAACCCTGAGCTGTGTGTAAACCCTGATCCCGTGTGTAAACTCTGATCCTGTGTGTAAACCATAAGCTGTATGTAAACTCTGATCCCATGTGTAAACCATAAGCTGTATGTAAACTCTGATCCCATGTGTAAACTCTGATCCCGTGTATAAACCCTGAGCTGTGTGTAAACTCTGATCCCATGTGTAAACTCTGATCCCATGTGTAAACTCTGATCCCGTGTGCAAACTCTGATCCCGTGTGTAAACCCTGAGCTGTGTGTAAACTCTGATCACGTGTGTAAACTCTGATCCCGTGTGTAAACCCTGAGCTGTGTGTAAACCCTGATCACGTGTGTAAACCTGAGCTGTATGTAAACTCTGATCCCGTGTGTAAACTCTGATCCTGTGTGTAAACCCTGATCCCGTGTGTAAACCATGAGCTGTGTGTAAACCCTGATCACGTATGTAAACTCTGATCCTGTGTGTAAACCCTGATCCCGTGTGTAAACCCTGAGCTGTGTGTAAACCATGATCCCGTGTGTAAACCCTGAGCTGTATGTAAACTCTGATCCTGTGTGTAAACCCTGATCCCGTGTGTAAACCCTGAGCTGTGTGTAAACTCTGATCCTGTGTGTAAACCCTGATCCCGTGTGTAAACCCTGAGCTGTGTGTAAACTCTGATCCTGTGTGTAACCCCTGATCCCGTGTGTAAACCCTGAGCTGTGTGTAAACCATGATCCCGTGTGTAAACCCTGAGCTGTATGTAAACTCTGATCCTGTGTGTAAACCCTGATCCCGTGTGTAAACCCTGAGCTGTGTGTAAACTCTGATCCTGTGTGTAAACCCTGATCCTGTGTGTAAACCCTGATCCCGTGTGTAAACCCTGAGCTGTATGTAAACTCTGATCCTGTGTGTAAACTCTGATCCCGTGTGTAAACCCTGATCCTGTGTGTAAACTCTGATCCTGTGTGTAAACCCTGATCCCGTGTGTAAACCCTGATCCCGTGTGTAAACCCTGAGCTGTATGTAAACTCTGATCCCGTGTGTAAACTCTGATCCTGTGTGTAAACCCTGATCCCGTGTGTAAACCCTGAGCTGTAAGTAAACTCTGATCCCGTGTGTAAACTCTGATCCTGTGTGTAAACCCTGATCCCGTGTGTAAACCCTGAGCTGTAAGTAAACTCTGATCCCGTGTGTAAACTCTGATCCCGTGTGTGAACCCTGAGCTGTGTGTAAACCCTGATCACGTGTGTAAACCTGAGCTGTATGTAAACTCTGATCCCGTGTGTAAACTTCTGATCCTGTGTGTAAACCCTGATCCCGTGTGTAAACCATGAGCTGTGTGTAAACCCTGATCACGTATGTAAACTCTGATCCTGTGTGTAAACCCTGATCCCGTGTGTAAACCCTGAGCTGTGTGTAAACCATGATCCCGTGTGTAAACCCTGATCCTGTGTGTAAACTCTGATCCCGTGTGTAAACACTGATCCTGTGTGGAAACCCTGATCCCGTGTGTAAACTCTGATCCCGTGTGTAAACCCTGACCTGTGTGTAAACTCTGATCCCGTGTGTAAACTCTGATCCCGTGTGTAAACCCTGATCCTGTGTGTAAACCCTGATCCCGTGTGTAAACCCTGAGCTGTGTGTAAACCCTGATCCCGTGTGTAAACCCTGATCCCGTGTGTAAACCCTGATCCCGTGTGTAAACCCTGATCCCGTGTGTAAACCCTGATCCCGTGTGTAAACCCTGAGCTGTGTGCAAACTCTGATCCCGTGTGTAAACCCTGATCCTGTGTGTAAACCCTGATCCTGTGTGTAAACTCTGATCACGTGTGTAAACCCTGAGCTGTGTGTAAACTCTGATCCCGAATGTAAACCCTGATCCTGTGTGTAAACCCTGATCCTGTGTGTAAACTCTGATCCCGTGTGTAAACTCTGATCCCGTGTGTAAACTCTGATCCTGTGTGTAAACCCTGATCTCGTGTGTAAACCCTGATCCCGTGTGTAAACCCTGAGCTGTATGTAAACTCTGATCCCATGTGTAAACCATAAGCTGTATGTAAACTCTGATCCCATGTGTAAACTCTGATCCCGTGTATAAACCCTGAGCTGTGTGTAAACTCTGATCCCATGTGTAAACTCTGATCCCATGTGTAAACTCTGATCCCGTGTGCAAACTCTGATCCCGTGTGTAAACCCTGAGCTGTGTGTAAACTCTGATCACGTGTGTAAACTCTGATCCCGTGTGTAAACCCTGAGCTGTGTGTAAACCCTGATCCCGTGTGTAAACTCTGATCACGTGTGTAAACCCTGAGCTGTATGTAAACTCTGATCAATTGTGTAAATTCTGATCCTGTGTGTAAACCCTGAGCTGTGTGTAAACCCTGATCCCATGTCTAAACCCTGAGCTGTATGTAAACTCTGATCCCGTGGATAAACTCTGATCCCGTGTGTAAACCCTGATCTCGTGTGTAAACCCTGATCCCGTGTGTAAACCCTGAGCTGTGTGTAAACTCTGATCACGTGTGTAAATTCTGATCCTGTGTGTAAACCCTGAGCTGTGTGTAAACCCTGATCCCATGTGTAAACCCTGAGCTGTATGTAAACTCTGATCCCGTGTGTAAACTCTGATCCCGTGTGTAAACCCTGATCTCGTGTGTAAACCCTGAGCTGTGTGTAAACCCTGAGCTGTGTGTAAACCCTGATCCCGTGTGTAAACTCTGATCCTGTGTGTAAACCCTGAGCTGCATGTAAACTCTGATCTCGTGTGTAAACCCTGAGCTGCGTGTAAACTCTGATCACGTGTGTAAACCCTGAGCTGTATGTAAACTCTGATCACGTGTGTAAATTCTGATCCTGTGTGTAAACCCTGAGCTGTGTGTAAACTCTGATCACGTGTGTAAACCCTGAGCTGTATGTAAACTCTGATCACGTGTGTAAATTCTGATCCTGTGTGTAAACCCTGAGCTGTGTGTAAACCCTGATCCCGTGTGTAAACCCTGAGCTGTATGTAAACTCTGATCCTGTGTGTAAACACTGATCCCGTGTGTAAACCCTGATTCGGTGTGTAAACCCTGAGCTGTATGGGAACTCTGATCCCGTGTGCAAACACTGATCCTGTGTGTAAACCCTGATCCTGTGTGTAAACACTGATCCTGTGTGTAAACCCTGAGCTGTGTGTAAACTCTGATCCCATGTGTAAAACCTGAGCTGTGTGTAAACTCTGATCCCGTGTGTAAACACTGATCCTGTGTGGAAACCCTGATCCCGTGTGTAAACCCTGAGCTGTGTGTAAACTCTGATCCCGTGTGTAAACCATGAGCTGTGTGCAAACTCTGATCTTGTGTGTAAACCCTGATCCTGTGTGTAAACCCTGATCCTGTGTGTAAACCCTGATCCCGTGTGTAAACCCTGAGCTGTGTGTAAACCCTGAGCTGTGTGTAAACTCTGATCCCGTGTGTAAACCCTGATCCCGTGTGTAAACCCTGATCCCGTGTGTAAACCATGAGCTGTGTGCAAACTCTGATCTTGTGTGTAAACCCTGATCCTGTGTGTAAACCCTGATCCTGTGTGTAAACTCTGATCCCGTGTGTAAACTCTGATCCCCTGTGTAAACCCTGAGCTGTGTGTAAACTCTGATCCCGTGTGTAAACCCTGATCCTGTGTGTAAACCCTGATCCTGTGTGTAAACTCTGATCCAGTGTGTAAACCCTGATCATGTGTGTAAACCCTGATCCTGTGTGTAAACCCTGATCCCCTGTGTAAACCCTGAGCTGTGTGTAAACTCTGATCCCGTGTGTAAACCCTGATCCTGTGTGTAAACCCTGATCCTGTGTGTAAACTCTGATCCAGTGTGTAAACCCTGATCATGTGTGTAAACACTGATCCCGTGTGTAAACTCTGATCCCGTATGTAAACTCTGATCCTGTGTGTAAACCCTGATCCTGTGTGTAAACCCTGATCCCGTGAGAAAACCCTGAGCTGTGTGTAAACCCTGATCCCGTGTGTAAACCCTGATCCTGTGTGTAAACCCTGATCCTGTGTGTAAACTCTGATCCAGTGTGTAAACCCTGATCATGTGTGTAAACACTGATCCCGTGTGTAAACTCTGATCCCGTATGTAAACTCTGATCCCGTGTGTAAACCCTGATCCCGTGTGTAAACCCTGATCCCGTGTGTAAACCATGAGCTGTGTGCAAACTCTGATCTTGTGTGTAAACCCTGATCCTGTGTGTAAACCCTGATCCTGTGTGTAAACTCTGATCCCGTGTGTAAACTCTGATCCCCTGTGTAAACCCTGAGCTGTGTGTAAACTCTGATCCCGTGTGTAAACCCTGATCCTGTGTGTAAACCCTGATCCTGTGTGTAAACTCTGATCCAGTGTGTAAACCCTGATCATGTGTGTAAACCCTGATCCTGTGTGTAAACTCTGATCCCGTGTGTAAACTCTGATCCTGTGTGTAAACCCTGATCTCGTGTGTAAACCCTGATCCCGTGTGTAAACCCTGAGCTGTATGTAAACTCTGATCCCATGTGTAAACCATAAGCTGTATGTAAACTCTGATCCCGTGTGTAAACTCTGATCCTGTGTGTAAACCCTGATCCTGTGTGTAAACCCTGATCCTGTGTGTAAACCCTGATCTCGTGTGTAAACCCTGATCTCGTGTGTAAACCCTGATCTCTTGTGTAAACACTGATCCCGTGTGTAAACACTGAGCGGTGTGTAAACCCTGATCCCGTGTGTAAACCCTGATCCCGTGTGTAAACCATGAGCTGTGTGCAAACTCTGATCTTGTGTGTAAACCCTGATCCTGTGTGTAAACCCTGATCCTGTGTGTAAACTCTGATCCCGTGTGTAAACTCTGATCCCCTGTGTAAACCCTGAGCTGTGTGTAAACTCTGATCCCGTGTGTAAACCCTGATCCTGTGTGTAAACCCTGATCCTGTGTGTAAACTCTGATCCAGTGTGTAAACCCTGATCATGTGTGTAAACCCTGATCCTGTGTGTAAACTCTGATCCCGTGTGTAAACTCTGATCCCATGTGTAAACTCTGATCCCGTGTGCAAACTCTGATCCCGTGTGTAAACCCTGAGCTGTGTGTAAACTCTGATCACGTGTGTAAACTCTGATCCCGTGTGTAAACCCTGAGCTGTGTGTAAACCCTGATCCCGTGTGTAAACTCTGATCACGTGTGTAAACCCTGAGCTGTATGTAAACTCTGATCAATTGTGTAAATTCTGATCCTGTGTGTAAACCCTGAGCTGTGTGTAAACCCTGATCCCATGTCTAAACCCTGAGCTGTATGTAAACTCTGATCCCGTGGATAAACTCTGATCCCGTGTGTAAACCCTGATCTCGTGTGTAAACCCTGATCCCGTGTGTAAACCCTGAGCTGTGTGTAAACTCTGATCACGTGTGTAAATTCTGATCCTGTGTGTAAACCCTGAGCTGTGTGTAAACCCTGATCCCATGTGTAAACCCTGAGCTGTATGTAAACTCTGATCCCGTGTGTAAACTCTGATCCCGTGTGTAAACCCTGATCTCGTGTGTAAACCCTGAGCTGTGTGTAAACCCTGAGCTGTGTGTAAACCCTGATCCCGTGTGTAAACTCTGATCCTGTGTGTAAACCCTGAGCTGCATGTAAACTCTGATCTCGTGTGTAAACCCTGAGCTGCGTGTAAACTCTGATCACGTGTGTAAACCCTGAGCTGTATGTAAACTCTGATCACGTGTGTAAATTCTGATCCTGTGTGTAAACCCTGAGCTGTGTGTAAACTCTGATCACGTGTGTAAACCCTGAGCTGTATGTAAACTCTGATCACGTGTGTAAATTCTGATCCTGTGTGTAAACCCTGAGCTGTGTGTAAACCCTGATCCCGTGTGTAAACCCTGAGCTGTATGTAAACTCTGATCCTGTGTGTAAACACTGATCCCGTGTGTAAACCCTGATTCGGTGTGTAAACCCTGAGCTGTATGGGAACTCTGATCCCGTGTGCAAACACTGATCCTGTGTGTAAACCCTGATCCTGTGTGTAAACACTGATCCTGTGTGTAAACCCTGAGCTGTGTGTAAACTCTGATCCCATGTGTAAAACCTGAGCTGTGTGTAAACTCTGATCCCGTGTGTAAACACTGATCCTGTGTGGAAACCCTGATCCCGTGTGTAAACCCTGAGCTGTGTGTAAACTCTGATCCCGTGTGTAAACCATGAGCTGTGTGCAAACTCTGATCTTGTGTGTAAACCCTGATCCTGTGTGTAAACCCTGATCCTGTGTGTAAACCCTGATCCCGTGTGTAAACCCTGAGCTGTGTGTAAACCCTGAGCTGTGTGTAAACTCTGATCCCGTGTGTAAACCCTGATCCCGTGTGTAAACCCTGATCCCGTGTGTAAACCATGAGCTGTGTGCAAACTCTGATCTTGTGTGTAAACCCTGATCCTGTGTGTAAACCCTGATCCTGTGTGTAAACTCTGATCCCGTGTGTAAACTCTGATCCCCTGTGTAAACCCTGAGCTGTGTGTAAACTCTGATCCCGTGTGTAAACCCTGATCCTGTGTGTAAACCCTGATCCTGTGTGTAAACTCTGATCCAGTGTGTAAACCCTGATCATGTGTGTAAACCCTGATCCTGTGTGTAAACCCTGATCCCCTGTGTAAACCCTGAGCTGTGTGTAAACTCTGATCCCGTGTGTAAACCCTGATCCTGTGTGTAAACCCTGATCCTGTGTGTAAACTCTGATCCAGTGTGTAAACCCTGATCATGTGTGTAAACACTGATCCCGTGTGTAAACTCTGATCCCGTATGTAAACTCTGATCCTGTGTGTAAACCCTGATCCTGTGTGTAAACCCTGATCCCGTGAGAAAACCCTGAGCTGTGTGTAAACCCTGATCCCGTGTGTAAACCCTGATCCTGTGTGTAAACCCTGATCCTGTGTGTAAACTCTGATCCAGTGTGTAAACCCTGATCATGTGTGTAAACACTGATCCCGTGTGTAAACTCTGATCCCGTATGTAAACTCTGATCCCGTGTGTAAACCCTGATCCCGTGTGTAAACCCTGATCCCGTGTGTAAACCATGAGCTGTGTGCAAACTCTGATCTTGTGTGTAAACCCTGATCCTGTGTGTAAACCCTGATCCTGTGTGTAAACTCTGATCCCGTGTGTAAACTCTGATCCCCTGTGTAAACCCTGAGCTGTGTGTAAACTCTGATCCCGTGTGTAAACCCTGATCCTGTGTGTAAACCCTGATCCTGTGTGTAAACTCTGATCCAGTGTGTAAACCCTGATCATGTGTGTAAACCCTGATCCTGTGTGTAAACTCTGATCCCGTGTGTAAACTCTGATCCTGTGTGTAAACCCTGATCTCGTGTGTAAACCCTGATCCCGTGTGTAAACCCTGAGCTGTATGTAAACTCTGATCCCATGTGTAAACCATAAGCTGTATGTAAACTCTGATCCCGTGTGTAAACTCTGATCCTGTGTGTAAACCCTGATCCTGTGTGTAAACCCTGATCCTGTGTGTAAACCCTGATCTCGTGTGTAAACCCTGATCTCGTGTGTAAACCCTGATCTCTTGTGTAAACACTGATCCCGTGTGTAAACACTGAGCGGTGTGTAAACCCTGATCCCGTGTGTAAACCCTGATCCCGTGTGTAAACCATGAGCTGTGTGCAAACTCTGATCTTGTGTGTAAACCCTGATCCTGTGTGTAAACCCTGATCCTGTGTGTAAACTCTGATCCCGTGTGTAAACTCTGATCCCCTGTGTAAACCCTGAGCTGTGTGTAAACTCTGATCCCGTGTGTAAACCCTGATCCTGTGTGTAAACCCTGATCCTGTGTGTAAACTCTGATCCAGTGTGTAAACCCTGATCATGTGTGTAAACCCTGATCCTGTGTGTAAACTCTGATCCCGTGTGTAAACTCTGATCCTGTGTGTAAACCCTGATCTCGTGTGTAAACCCTGATCCCGTGTGTAAACCCTGAGCTGTATGTAAACTCTGATCCCATGTGTAAACCATAAGCTGTATGTAAACTCTGATCCCGTGTGTAAACTCTGATCCTGTGTGTAAACCCTGATCCTGTGTGTAAACCCTGATCCTGTGTGTAAACCCTGATCTCGTGTGTAAACCCTGATCTCGTGTGTAAACCCTGATCTCTTGTGTAAACACTGATCCCGTGTGTAAACCCTGAGCTGTGTGTAAACTCTGATCCTGTGTGTAAACCCTGATCCCGTGTGTAAACACTGATCCTGTGTGTAAACCCTGAGCTGTGTGTAAACTCTGATCCCGTGTGTAAACTCTGATCCTGTGTGTAAACACTGATCCCATGTGTAAACACTGATCCCGTGTGTAAACCCTGAGCTGTGTGTCAACTCTGATCCCATGTGTAAACTCTGATCCCGTGTATAAACCCTGAGCTGTGTGTAAACTCTGATCCCATGTGTAAACTCTGATCCCATGTGTAAAACCTGAGCTGTGTGTAAACTCTGATCCCGTGTGTTAACCCTGAGCTGTGTGTAAACTCTGATCCCATGTGTAAACTCTGATCCCATGTGTAAACTCTGATCCCGTGTGCAAACCCAGAGCTGTGTGTAAACCCTGATCCCGTGTGTAAACTCTGATCACGTGTGTAAACCCTGAGCTGTGTGTAAACTCTGATCACGTGTGTAAACCCTGAGCTGTATGTAAACTCTGATCAATTGTGTAAATTCTGATCCTGTGTGTAAACCCTGAGCTGTGTGTAAACCCTGATCCCATGTGTAAACCCTGAGCTGTATGTAAACCCTGATCTCGTGTGTAAACACTGATCCCGTGTGTAAACCCTGAGCTGTGTGTAAACCCTGATCCCGTGTGTAAAACCTGATCCCGTGTGTAAACTCTGATGCTGTGTGTAAACCCTGAGCTGTATGTTAACTCTGATCTCGTGTGTAAACCCTGATCCCGTGTGTAAACTCTGATCCTGTGTGTAAACCCTGAGCTGTATGTAAACTCTGATCACGTGTGTAAACCCTGAGCTGTGTGTAAACTCTGATCACATGTGTAAACCCTGAGCTGTATGTAAACTCTGATCACGTGTGTAAATTCTGATCCTGTGTGTAAACCCTGAGCTGTGTGTAAACTCTGATCACGTGTGTAAACCCTGAGCTATATGTAAACTCTGATCACGTGTGTAAATTCTGATCCTGTGTGTAAACCCTGAGCTGTGTGTAAACCCTAATCACGTGTGTAAATTCTGAGCTGTATGTAAACTCTGATCACGTGTGTAAATTTGGATCCTGTGTGTAAACACTGATCACGTGTATAAATTCTGAGCTGTATGTAAACTCTGATCACGTGTGTAAATTCTGATCCTGTGTGCAAACCCTGATCCCGTGTGTAAACCCTGATCCCATGTGTAAACCCTGAGCTGTATGTAAACTCTGATCCCGTGTGTAAACCCTGATCTCGTTTGTAAACCCTGATTCCGTGTGTAAACCCTGAGCTGTATGTAAACTCTGATCAAGTGTGTAAATTTGGATCCTGTGTGTAAACACTGATCACGTGTATAAATTCTGAGCTGTATGTAAACTCTGATCCCATGTGTAAACACTGATCCTGTGTGTAAACCCTGATCCCGTGTGTAAACCCTGATGTCGTGTGTAAACTCTGATCCTGTGTGTAAACACTGATCCCGTGTGTAAACCCTGAGCTATGTGTAAACTCTGATCCCGTGTGTAAACTCTGATCCCGTGTGTAAACCCTGATGTCGTGTGTAAACCCTGATCCTGTGTGTAAACACTGATCCCGTGTGTAAACCCTGAGCGGTGTGTAAACTCTGATCCTGTGTGTAAACACTGATCCCGTGTGTAAACCCTGAGCTGTGTGTAAACTCTGATCCCGTGTGTAAACTCTGATCCCGTGTGTAAACCCTGAGCTGTGTGTAAACCCTGATCCCGTATGTAAACTCTGATCCCGTGTGTAAACCCTGAGCTGTGTGTAAACCCTGATCCCGTGTGTAAACTCTGATCCTGTGTGTAAACCCTGAGCTGTGTGTAAACCCTGATCCCGTGTGTAAACTCTGATCCCGTGTGTAAACTCTGATCCCGTGTGTAAACCCTGAGCTGTGTGTAAACCCTGATCCCGTGTGTAAACTCTGATCCTGTGTGTAAACCCTGATCCTGTGTCTAAACCCTGAGCTGTGTGTAAACCCTGATCACGTGTGTAAATTCTGAGCTGTATGTAAACTGTGATCACGTGTGTAAATTCTGATCCTGTGTGTAAACTCTGATCACGTGTGTAAACCCTGAGCTGTATGTAAACTCTGATCCTGTGTGTAAACTCTGATCCCGTGTGCAAACCCAGAGCTGTGTGTAAACCCTGATCCCGTGTGTAAACTCTGATCACGTGTGTAAACCCTGAGCTGTGTGTAAACTCTGATCACGTGTGTAAACCCTGAGCTGTATGTAAACTCTGATCAATTGTGTAAATTCTGATCCTGTGTGTAAACCCTGAGCTGTGTGTAAACCCTGATCCCATGTGTAAACCCTGAGCTGTATGTAAACCCTGATCTCGTGTGTAAACACTGATCCCGTGTGTAAACCCTGAGCTGTGTGTAAACCCTGATCCCGTGTGTAAACCCTGATCCCGTGTGTAAACTCTGATGCTGTGTGTAAACCCTGAGCTGTATGTAAACTCTGATCACGTGTGTAAACCCTGAGCTGTGTGTAAACAATGATCACATGTGTAAACCCTGAGCTGTATGTAAACTCTGATCACGTGTGTAAATTCTGATCCTGTGTGTAAACCCTGAGCTGTGTGTAAACTCTGATCACGTGTGTAAACCCTGAGCTATATGTAAACTCTGATCACGTGTGTAAATTCTGATCCTGTGTGTAAACCCTGAGCTGTGTGTAAACCCTAATCACGTGTGTAAATTCTGAGCTGTATGTAAACTCTGATCACGTGTGTAAATTTGGATCCTGTGTGTAAACCCTGATCCCGTGTGTAAACCCTGATCCCATGTGTAAACCCTGAGCTGTATGTAAACTCTGATCCCGTGTGTAAACCCTGATCTCGTTTGTAAACCCTGATTCCGTGTGTAAACCCTGAGCTGGATGTAAACTCTGATCCCGTGTGTAAACACTGATCCTGTGTGTAAACCCTGATCCCGTGTGTAAACCCTGATGTCGTGTGTAAACTCTGATCCTGTGTGTAAACACTGATCCCGTGTGTAAACCCTGAGCTATGTGTAAACTCTGATCCCGTGTGTAAACTCTGATCCCGTGTGTAAACCCTGATGTCGTGTGTAAACCCTGATCCTGTGTGTAAACACTGATCCCGTGTGTAAACCCTGAGCGGTGTGTAAACTCTGATCCTGTGTGTAAACACTGATCCCGTGTGTAAACCCTGAGCTGTGTGTAAACTCTGATCCCGTGTGTAAACTCTGATCCCGTGTGTAAACCCTGAGCTGTGTGTAAACCCTGATCCCGTATGTAAACTCTGATCCCATGTGTAAACCCTGAGCTGTGTGTAAACCCTGATCCCGTGTGTAAACTCTGATCCTGTGTGTAAACCCTGAGCTGTGTGTAAACCCTGATCCCGTGTGTAAACTCTGATCCCGTGTGTAAACCCTGAGCTGTGTGTAAACCCTGATCCCGTGTGTAAACTCTGATCCTGTGTGTAAACCCTGATCCTGTGTCTAAACCCTGAGCTGTGTGTAAACCCTGATCACGTGTGTAAATTCTGAGCTGTATGTAAACTGTGATCACGTGTGTAAATTCTGATCCTGTGTGTAAACTCTGATCACGTGTGTAAACCCTGAGCTGTATGTAAACTCTGATCCTGTGTGAAACTCTGATCCCATGTGTAAACCCTGATCTCGTGTGTAGACCCTGATCCCGTGTGTAAACCCTGAGCTGTATGTAAACTCTGATCCCGTGTGTAAACCCTGATCCTGTGTGTAAACCCTGATCCTGTGTGTAAACACTGATCCCGTGTGTAAACCCTGAGCTGTGTGCAAACTCTGATCCCGTGTGTAAACCCTGATCCAGTGTGTAAACTCTGATCCCGTGTGTAAACTCTGATCCTGTGTGTAAACACTGATCCCGTGTGTAAACACTGATCCCGTGTGCAAACCCTGAGCTGTGTGTAAACTCTGATCCCGTGTGTAAACTCTGATCACGTGTGTAAACCCTGACCTGTGTGTAAACCCTGATCCCGTGTATAAACTCTGATCCTGTGTGTAAACCCTGAGCTGTGTGTAAACCCTGATCCCATGTGTAAACCCTGAGCTGTATGTAAATTCTGATCCCGTGTGTAAACTCTGATCCCGTGTGTAAACCCTGATCTCGTGTGTAAACCCTGATCGCGTGTGTAAACCCTGAGCTGTGTGTAAACCCTGATCCCGTGTGTAAACCCTGATCTCGTGTGTAAACCCTGATCCCGTGTGTAAACTCTGATCCTGTGTGTAAACCCTGAGCTGTATGTAAACTCTGATCACGTGTGTAAACTCTGATCCCGTGTGTAAACCCTGATCTCGTGTGTAAACCCTGATCTCGTGTGTAAACCCTGATCCCGTGTGTAAACTCTGCTCCTGTGTGTAAACCCTGAGCTGTATGTAAACTCTGATCACGTGTGTAAACCCTGAGCTGTATGTAAACTCTGATCACGTGTGTCAATTCTGATCCTGTGTGTAAACCCTGAGCTGTGTGTAAACTCTGATCACGTGTGTAAACCCTGAGCTGTATGTAAACTCTGATCACGTGTGTAAATTCTGATCCTGTGTGTAAACCCTGATCTCGTGTGTAAACCCTGATCCCGTGTGTAAACTCTGATCCTGTGTGTAAACCCTGAGCTGTATGTCAACTCTGATCACGTGTGTAAACTCTGATCCCGTGTGTAAACTCTGATCCCGTGTGTAAACCCTGATCTCGTGTGTAAACCCTGATCTCGTGTGTAAACCCTGATCCCGTGTGTAAACTCTGATCCTGTGTGTAAACCCTGAGCTGTATGTAAACTCTGATCACGTGTGTAAACCCTGAGCTGTGTGGAAACTCTGATCACGTGTGTAAACCCTGAGCTGTATGTAAACTCTGATCACGTGTGTAAATTCTGATCCTGTGTGTAAACCCTGATCCCGTGTGTAAACCCTGATCCCATGTGTAAACCCTGAGCTGTATGTAAACTCTGATCCCGTGTGTAAACCCTGATCTCGTGTGTAAACCCTGATCTCGTGTGTAAACCCTGATCCCGTGTGTAAACTCTGATCCTGTGTGTAAACCCTGAGCTGTATGTCAACTCTGATCACGTGTGTAAACTCTGATCCCGTGTGTAAACTCTGATCCCGTGTGTAAACCCTGATCTCGTGTGTAAACCCTGATCTCGTGTGTAAACCCTGATCCCGTGTGTAAACTCTGATCCTGTGTGTAAACCCTGAGCTGTATGTAAACTCTGATCACGTGTGTAAACCCTGAGCTGTGTGGAAACTCTGATCACGTGTGTAAACCCTGAGCTGTATGTAAACTCTGATCACGTGTGTAAATTCTGATCCTGTGTGTAAACCCTGATCCCGTGTGTAAACCCTGATCCCATGTGTAAACCCTGAGCTGTATGTAAACTCTGATCCCGTGTGTAAACCCTGATCTCGTGTGTAAACCCTGATCTCGTGTGTAAACCCTGATCCCGTGTGTAAACTCTGATCCTGTGTGTAAACCCTGAGCTGTATGGAAACTCTGATCACGTGTGTAAACTCTGATCCCGTGTGTAAACCCTGATCTCATGTGTAAACCCTGATCTCGTGTGTAAACCCTGATCCCGTGTGTAAACTCTGATCCTGTGTGTAAACCCTGAGCTGTATGTAAACTCTGATCACGTGTGTAAACCCTGAGCTGTGTGTAAACTCTGATCACGTGTGTAAACCCTGAGCTGTATGTAAACTCTGATCACGTGTGTAAATTCTGATCCTGTGTGTAAACCCTGAGCTGTGTGTAAACCCTGATCACGTGTGTAAATTCTGAGCTGTATGTAAGCTGTGATCTCGTGTGTAAATTCTGATCCTGTGTGTAAACCCTGAGCTGTGTGTAAACCCTGATCACGTGTGTAAATTCTGAGCTGTATGTAAACTCTGATCACGTGTGTAAACTCTGATCCCGTGTGTAAACTCTGATCCCGTGTGTAAACCCTGATCTCGTGTGTAAACCCTGATCCCGTGTGTAAACCCTGAGCTGTATGTAAACTCTGATCCCGTGTGTAAACTCTGATCCCGTGTGTAAACCCTGATCCTGTGTGTAAACTCTGATCCTGTGTGTAAACCCTGAGCTGTATGTAAACTCTGATCACGTGTGTAAACCCTGAGCTGTGTGTAAACTCTGATCACGTGTGTAAACCCTGAGCTGTATGTAAACTCTGATCACGTGTGTAAATTCTGATCCTGTGTGTAAACCCTGAGCTGTGCGTAAACCCTGATCCCATGTGTAAACCCTGAGCTGTATGTCAACTCTGATCCCGTGTGTAAACCCTGATCTCGTGTGTAAACTCTGATCCCGTGTGTAAACCCTGATCTCGTGTGTAAACTCTGATCCTGTGTGTAAACCCTGAGCCGTATGTAAACTCTGATCACGTGCGTAAACCCTGAGCAGTGTGTAAACTCTGATCACGTGTGTAAACCCTGAGCTGTATGTAAACTCTGATCACGTGTGTAAATTCTGATCCTGTGTGTAAACCCTGAGCTGTGTGTAAACTCTGATCACGTGTGTAAATCCTGAGCTGTATGTAAACTCTGATCACGTGTGTAAATTCTGATCCTGTGTGAACCCTGAGCTGTGTGTAAACCCTGATCCCATGTGTAAACCCTGAGCTGTATGTAAACTCTGATCCCGTGTGTAAACTCTGATCCCGTGTGTATACCCTGATCTCGTGTGTAAACCCTGATCCCGTGTGTAAATCCTGAGCTGTGTGTAAACCCTGAGCTGTGTGTAAACCCTGATCCCGTGTGTAAACCCTGATCTCGTGTGTAAACCGTGATCCCATGTGTAAACTCTGATCCTGTGTGTAAACCCTGGTCCCGTGTGTAAACTCTGATCCTGTGTGTAAACCCTGAGCTGTATGTAAACTCTGATCACGTGTGTAAACTCTGATCCCGTGTGTAAACCCTGATCTCGTGTGTAAACCCTGATCCCGTGTGTAAACTCTGAACCTGTGTGTAAACCCTGAGCGGTATGTAAACTCTGATCACGTGTGTAAACCCTGAGCTGTGTGTAAACCCTGAGCTGTATGTAAACTCTGATCACGTGTGTAAATTCTGATCCTGTGTGTAAACCCTGAGCTGTGTGTAAACTCTGATCACGTGTGTAAACCCTGAGCTGTATGTAAACTCTGATCACGTGTGTAAATTCTGATCCTGTGTGTAAACCCTGAGCTGTGTGTAAACCCTGATCACGTGTGTAAATTCTGAGCTGTATGTAAACTGTGATCCCGTGTGTAAATTCTGATCCTGTGTGTAAACCCTGCGCTGTGTGTAAACCCTGATCACGTGTGTAAATTCTGAGCTGTATGTAAACTCTGAGCACGTGTGTAAATTCTGATCCTGTGTGTAAACCCTGATCCCGTGTGTAAACCCTAATCCCATGTGTAAACCCTGAGCTGTATGTAAACTCTGATCCTGTGTGTAAACTCTGATCCCGTGTGTAAACCCTGATCTCGTGTGTAAACCCTGATCCCGTGTGTAAACCCTGAGCTGTATGTAAACTCTGATCCCGTGTGTAAACTCTGATCCCGTGTGTAAACCCTGATCCTGTGTGTAAAAACTGATCCCATGTGTAAACCCTGATCCCGTGTGTAAACTCTGATCCTGTGTGTAAACCCTGAGCTGTATGTAAACTCTGATCACGTGTGTAAACCCTGAGCTGTGTGTAAACTCTGATCACGTGTGTAAACCCTGAGCTGTGTGTAATCTCTGATCACGTGTGTAAACCTTGAGCTGTATGTAAACTCTGATCACGTGTGTAAACCCTGAGCTGTATGTAAACTCTGATCACGTGTGTAAATTCTGATCCTGTGTGTAAACCCTGAGCTGCGTGTAAACTCTGATCACGTGTGTAAACCCTGAGCTGTATGTAAACTCTGATCACGTGTGTAAAATCTGATCCGGTGTGTAAACCCTGAGCTGTGTGTAAACCCTGATCTCATGTGTAAACCCTGAGCTGTGTGTAAACTCTGATCACGTGTGTAAATTCTGAGCTGTTTGTAAACTCTGATCCCGTGTGTAAACCCTGATCCTGTGTGTAAACCCTGATCCTGTGTGTAAACCCTGATCCCGTGTGTAAACCCTGATCCCGTGTGTAAACCCTGATCCCGTGTGTAAACTCTGATCCTGTGTGTAAACCCTGAGCAGTGTGTAAACCCTGATCCCATGTGTAAACTCTAATCCCGTGTGTAAACTCTGATCACGTGTGTAAATTCTGAGCTGTGTGTAAACTCTGATCCCGTGTGTAAACCCTGATCCCGTGTGTAAACCCTGATCCCGTGTGTAAACTCTGATCCTGTGTGTAAACCCTAAGCAGTGTGTAAACCCTGATCCCATGTGTAAACTCTAATCCCGTGTGTAAACTCTGATCACGTGTGTAAATTCTGAGCTGTGTGTAAATTCTGAGCTGTGTGTAAACTCTGATCCCGTGTGTAAACCCTGATCCCGTGTGTAAACTCTGATCCCGTGTGTAAACCCTGATCCCGTGTGTAAACTCTGATCCTGTGTGTAAACCCTGAGCAGTGTGTAAACCCTGATCCCATGTGTAAACTCTGAGCTGCATGTAAACTCTGATCACGTGTGTAAATTCTGATCCTGTGTGTAAACCCTGAGCTGTGAGTAAACCCTGATCACGTGTGTAAATTCTGAGCTGTGTGTAAACTCTGATCCCGTGTGTAAACCCTGATCCCGTGTGTAAACTCTGATCCCGTGTGTAAACTCTGATCCCGTGTGTAAACCCTGATCCTGTGTGTAAACCCTGAGCTGTGTGTAAACCCTGATCCCGTGTGTAAACCCTGAGCTGTGTGTAAACCCTGATCCCATGTGTAAACCCTGATCCCGTGTGTAAATCCTGATCCCGTGTGTAAACCTTGAGCTGTGTGTAAACCCTGATCCCGTGTGTTAACCCTGATCCCTTATGTAAACCCTGATCCTGTGTGTAAACCCTGATCCCGTGTGTAAACCCTGATCCCGTGTGTAAACCCTGATCCTGTGTGTAAACACTGAGCTGTGTGTAAACACTGATCCCGTGTGTAAAGCCTGAGCTGTGTGTAAACCCTGATCCCGTGTGTAAACCCTGAGCTGTGTGTAAACTCTGATCCCGTGTGTAAACCCTGATCCCGTGTGTAAACCCTGATCCCGTGTGTAAACCCTGAGCTGTATGTAAACTCTGATCCCGTGTGTAAACCCTGAGCTGTGTGTAAACTCTGATCCCGTGTGTAAACCCTGATCCCGTGTGTAAACTCTGATCCCGTGTGTAAACCCTGATCCCGTGTGTAACCCCTGATCCCGTGTGTAAACCCTGAGCTGTGTGTAAACTCTGATCCCGTGTGTAAACCCTGAGCTGTGTGTAAACTCTGATCCCGTGTGTAAACCCTGAGCTGTGTGTAAACTCTGATCCCGTGTGTAAACCCTGATCCCGTGTGTAAACTCTGATCCCGTGTGTAAACCCTGATCCCGTGTGTAACCCCTGATCCCGTGTGTAAACCCTGAGCTGTGTGTAAACCCTGATCCCGTGTGTAAACTCTGATCCTGTGTGTAAACTCTGATCCCGTGTGTAAACCCTGATCCCGTGTGTAAACGCTGATCCTGTGTGTAAACTCTGATCCCGTGTGTAAACCCTGATCCCGTGTGTAAACTCTGATCCCGTGTGTAAACCCTGATCCCGTGTATAAACCCTGATCCCGTGTGTAAACCCTGATCCCGTGTGTAAACCCTGATCCCGTGTGTAAACCCTGATCATACACTGACCCAGGTGAGATTTCTATTTATCAGTCTCCCGGAGCAGCTTTGCTGAATGCTATTTCAACTTGGCTCTCGGAGAGGGGATTACAATTTAAATATCCAACTCAGTTGCCAATGGCAACACTGGTTACTGGGGATTCTTGAGCCTCGTGGCCTGTGGTGAGGCACAACTCACAGAAAAAAAATCATCAGACCTCTTCCCACCTGTCGTGTTCGGCCCCCACCTGTCAAGAATGAGGCACATTAATATTGTCATGAACATTGATTTTAAACTGTTACTGGAGTGAAGAAAGGACTTGTTAAACAGATCAACCGTGATTCACAGAAGGTGATTGGAAGGACAAAGGACCATTCCCTGACACATTAAACCCACAATGGACCTTGATCACCAGGTATTGTGTGTAAGAGGAGCATTCCAGAGACTGCTAAGGTGATACAATCCAAGACATGGTCAGACCTGTTAGTCACATGACTAACCTGCTTGGCAACCTGGATTTTTCTGAATTGTCCAAACAGTTTGAACGGAAAGACTGTTTGCTCCTGGACTAAGAAGATCTCTCCTGTCTGCTCCCATCTCTTTCTCACAAGCCTCTGAATCCACTGAAGACACACAAACCCCAAGAGAGAAAAGTCTCCTACAGCGAACAAAGTTTAAGAAGAATACTAGTCCCCAATGAAAAGCAAGATCTACCTACAATCAAGGACTCTACAGTGAGCTCAAAGAACCGCACCAAACATTCTTCAGATATTGCCTCAAACTTTTCCACTTTACTTTTCTTCTGCTCTTTTCTGTCTCTATTTGCATGTGTGTATTGCATGTGCATGCTAGCGTGGGTGCGTCGGGTATCCATAGGCGTTAACTCAATTAGAGTTTAAGTTTAATAAATTTCAACTTTTCTTCTTTAAACCTAAGAAAACCTGTTTGTGCTGGTTTCTTTGCTTTATAATTGGAAAGCGGTGAACTCATGAAGGGGGAGCTAAAAACACGGTGTGTTTAAAATTAAACCCTGTTACGGTAAGACTAGATGAAAGCTGAGAGGGAACTCGAGACACCTTTCTCACCTGGTCATAACAGAAATTTGGGTGCTAGCGTCCGGAATTGACCCACAGACAAACAAGAGAAATTGGAAGTGGAAAGCCAAATTGTTCCCAATCAAATCAAAACAGAGCAAGATATCAGTACAGGTTTTCTTGTGGTTGTGTGTGATTGAATACTAACATGTCTGCAATTGAAGCGAGCAGCTCCCCAAAGCCAGGGTGAAGTAACTTGGGATAAGTTAAAAGCACTGTCTATGGAGGAGTTGAGGAAAATAGCTGAGCAGTGTGGGATCACGGTACGTGGCAAGGCGAGGAAATCTGAACTCCTAAGGCTAGTGGCCAACCATTTTTTCCTTGAATCTGAAGAAGCAGAAACAGGGTTAGAAGCAGACCCAGACAGGGTGTTGTTAGCAAAGGTACAATTGGAACAGAGGAAACTTAAATTAGAAGACAGGGAAAGAGAATGAGAAAGAGAGAGACAGGAGGGAGAGAAAGAGAGAGCCTTCCAGAAGGAATGTGATGAGAAAGAAATATGACAGAAAGAGAGAAAGAATATTCCAGAAAGAATGCGAAGAAAGCAAGCTGAAGCGGCTTGAGTTAACTAGGGGGCGTCAGAGTAATCCCAGTGAAAGCATGGCCAATATGGAGGACTATAATTCAGGGCTGGGTACAAAATTGTTAAAACTAGCTCAATTAATCCCAAAATTCAATGAGGAAGATGGGTGGCACAGTGGCGCAGTGGTTAGCACCACAGCCTCACAACTCCAGTGACCCGGGTTCAGTTCTGGGTACTGCCTGTGCGGAGTTTGCAAGTTCTCCTTGTGACCGCGTGGGTTTCCTCCGGGTGCTCCGGTTTCTTCCCACAGCCAAAGACTTGCAGGTTGATAGGTAAATTGGCCATTATAAATTGCCCCTAGTGTAGGTAGGGGATGTGGTAGGAATATGGGATTAGCGTAGGATTAGTATAAATGGGTGGTTGATGGTCAGCACAGACTCAGTGGGCCAAAGGGCCTGTTTTAGTGCTGTATCTCTAAAGTATTTTTTGTGTCCTTTGAGAAACTGGCAAGGCAGCTACAATGGCCAGCTGAGACCTGGCCTCTTCTATTACAAAGCAAGCTAACCAGAAAAGCCCATGAGGTTTATTCCCTGTTGCCAGATGACAGTTCATCAAATTATGAACTGACAAAAAATGTTATTCTCGGGGCAAATAAATTATTACCCGAAGCATATCGCCAAAAGTTTAGAACCCTCAAGAAGCAAGCTAATCAAACTTATCTGGAGTTTGAAAGAAGTAAGCAGCTGGCTTTTGACCAGTGACTGAGGGCTCTTAAAATACAGCTCAGCTATGAGAATCTCAGAGAAGTAATTCTGTTAGAGGAATTTAAACACTCTCTCCCACTCTCCATAAAGACCCATGTAGAGGAACAGTGGGTTAAGAGAGCCCGGCAAGTGGCCATACTGGCTGATGAGTTTGCTTTAATTTATGTCATTTTCCCAGGGGAGAACCTTTCCTAATCACCCCACAAATCCGAAAAGGACCAAGGGTGGGAAGGTGATAGGAGCCCAAGCAGTCCTGGGAGAGAAATAAATGCAGGAGACACAGGGGGCCCTCTTCTAGCCAAAAGGGAAGGTGCTGTGAGCAAGAATGAGACCTGGAGACCTGTGTGCTTCCATTGTAATAAAGCAGGGCATTTAAGAGCTGACTGCTGGAAACTAAAGGGAAAACCTGTAGGGTTAATCAGGGCACATCTGCTCAGTAAAGAAGGGACCCTGATGGAAAGCACAGCAGAACAAGCTGTGACTTTAACTGCAGTAAGAGTAAGATCCAGGAAGCTTATGGCTGCAAGTGCAGGAACATTCAGTAGGATTCCTGAAGGTTATCAGGGTTTTGTGTTTGAAGGGATAGTAACCCCATATCCCTCGAGTGGGGCATACAAGCCCATAGTGATTCTCAGGGACACAAGGGCCACTAGATCCCTTTTACTGGGAAAAGAACTGACCTTTCCCCCAGAGAGTGCAGTGAATACCAGAATGGTGGTGAATGGTATTGGAGGGCAGTGTATGCCTGTACCTGTACACCGGGTGCACCTGGAGTGCGATCTAGTTTCGGGATCGGTGACTGTAGGGATTGTCCCTAGTTAGCCTGTGGATGGGGTTGACCTGCTCCTAGATAATGATCTGGCGGGGGTGAAGGTGGTAGACCCCCCAGTAGTGAAAGAAAGACCGCAGGAGGTCAGAGAGACAGGACAGTGACAGGAGACGGACCCCTGCAGTTTCCCTGAATGTGTAGTGGATCAGGCCATGATCAAACCAGCTCCCCCAGAGGAGACTGCATTGGCACTGCAGGCAGATGACCATGAGGTCTGTCTGTCTGAGACTTCCTTTGGAAAGTTAGGAGACCCAGGGAATGAATTAAATGGATTTTCCCTAGCTGAGGCTCAGCGAGCTGATCCAGTATTGCGAGAGTTAGCACAGACTGCCCAGTCTGAAAGTGAAGCCAGAGGGAGTCCCTGATTGTTACTATTTAAAGAATGAGGTACTGATGAGGAAATGGAGTTCTCCTCACTGACCTGAGAGCAAGGAGTGGTCAGTAGTTCACCAGTTAGAGATGCCACAGAGATACTGGGGAGAAATATTAAGAAGGGCCCATGAGACTACAGTGGTTGTACATGCTGGTATATGAAAGACCAAAGCCCGCATAAGACAGTAGTTTGACTGGCCAAAATGCCACAAAGATGTGGTGGAGTACTGCAGGAGTTGCCACATGTGCCAGGTTGAGGGGAAACCCCAACCTACAGTGAAAACTGCACCCCCAGAGTCCTGTACCGGTGTTAGGAGGACCCTCCAGCAGAGGGCTGGTGAACTGTAAGGGACCCCAACCGAGAACTAAAGGGGACAGGGAGGCACAAGGCTGGCAAAAGGTTAGACAGGGAAGGGGAAAGAGTGACCAAGAAGGCAGGTTAAAGGAAGTCCAGGAGGAATCCCTGATGTAAACCCCTACTGTCTGGTCAGCCACCCCCGACAAATTTGAAAAGCTAGACTCCACATCCTCCTATGTAAATGCAGACACTAGAAGCACCCCACCAGAGTTGCTAACAGCATTTACAGGAGGAACCTGCAGGGACAAAGAACGACCTCTAGGGGGCAGAGAAACAATGAGGGTGATGCCTCATCTAGTCGAAGTGCTACAGGGGAGTGCAGTAGAGTCTGCACAAATACCTGCAGGCACGAGTGTCCCAGAGGACAAAGGAGAGATTTGCAAAGAATCCGCCCCCGGTTTCAGAAAAAATAAAACCACCCATCCCCATAAAGTCAAAAGCCTTTGCATGACTCAGCTTTGCATTGAAGGAGAGTTCAGGATAGACCCGCCCACTACTGACTCTCCTGATAAAAGAAATAAGCTCAGCAGGAACAAAGACCCTAGACAGCGACGGAAGACAAACTTCTCCAAAACAGAACCACAGATTTATTGGGTTGCCAAAAAAGGGGTGATTTTAGTAAGTTTTAGGATTTGTGAATGAATGAGAGAAATGCATGTTTTTTTTCTGTATCTCATATTTTCTCTCTTCCCTTTTAATGAAAGGCGCCTTTTCTCAAATCGCATTTCATTCTGCTGGGTGTGGAGCTGTCATGCTAGGCCGCCCCCACCTGCCAACAATGAGGCACATTAATATTGTCATGAACATTGATTCTAAACTGTTACTGGAGTGAAGAAAGGACTTGTTAGTTAAACAGATCAGCCGTGGCTAGAAAAGACAATTGCATATTAACAGACAGTGCTTGGAAGGACAAAGGACCATTTCCTGACACATTAAACCCACAATGGACCTTGATCACCAGGTATTGTGCATAAGAGGAGCATTCCAGAGTCTGCTAAGGTGATACCATCCAAGACATGGTCAGACCAGTTGGTCACATGACTAATCTGCTTGGCGACCTGGCTTTTTCTGAATTGTACAAACAGTTTGAACCGAAACACTGTTTGCTTCTGGACTGAGACGATCTCTCCTGTCTGCTCCCATCTCTCTCACAAGCCTCTGAATCCACTGAAGACACACAAACCCCAAAAGAGAAAAGTCTCCTACAGTGAACAAGGTTAAGAAGAATACTGCGCCCAAATGAAACGCAAGATCTAGCTACCATCAAGGACTCTATAGTGAGTTTGAAGAATAGTAACAAAAACTCTTCAGATATTGCCTCAAAATTTTCTGCTTTATTTTTCTTCTGCTCTTTTCTGTCTCTATTTGCATGTGTGTATTGCATGTGCATGCTAGCGTGGGCGAGTCGGGTATCCATAGGCATTAACTCAATTAGAGTTTAAGTTTAATAAATTTCAACTTTTCTTCTTTAAACCTAAGAAAACCTGTTTGTGCTGGTTTCTTTGCCTTATAATTGGAAAGCGGTGAACAAGGATTCACCAAGGGGGAGTTAAAAAACACGGTGTGTTTAAAATTAAACCCTGTTATGGTAAGACTAGATGAAGGCTGAGAGGGAACTCGAGACACCTTTCTCACCTGGTCAAAGCACTACCAAACGTACGTAAATAAAACACAGCCAAATACCAACGCATGTTGGGCAGGTACATTATCCCCAGGCATATTATCAACAATTATATTATCAACATTTATATAGCACCATTAACAGAGAAAAATGCTCCAAAGGCTTCTCAGAACTGTTATCAGCCAAAAGTTGATAGCACGCCAGTGAAGGATGTTTTTGGATGGGTGACTAAATGGCTGGTCATCTGGTGGGTTCTATCTAGGGTCTTAAAGGAAGAGATCGGGACCGAGTGTTTTGGAGAGGAAATTCCAGAGGTTAGGGATTTAGGTTGGACATGGAGTAATAGTTGACAAGGGCAGAGAGGCTTTATTGAGGAAAGCAGTGATGATGACGCTGATTTTGAAGGGGAGGGAGGTGGTACCTGAGTAGAGGGAACTTCTAAAAATATTCGCCAACATGGGGGCCATGAAGGAAAGTTGGGTGGTCAATAGTGTGGTTGGAATAGGGTTGACAGAGCAGGAGATGGGTTTCATGTTGAACTGGGAGAGGGTATAAGGTGAGATAGGAGAGACTAAAGATAACACATGTTCAGGATTAGGGCAGGGGGAAGCCTGAGAGGAAGTTTGACCAGGTGCAGTAGTGGAAGGGAGAGAACAGTGGCAGCTGAATGTAGAGAAGGTTTAGTGACAAAGAGGTTCATGAGCTCCTCACGCCTGTTGTTGGAGATGAGGCAGGGAAAGGGAGTTTAAGGTGTTTGTTAGTAATAGAGAAGAGAATGTGGGCATTTTCTGTGCTCTTCAGGATGATCCTGGAGTAGTGAGCAATCTGACAGAGGAGGGCATAGTCTAATAGTGCTTAATTGGCTTAGCCAGATGTGGTAATAACTGTTAAATTAGCTGTGTAGCAGAGACACTCAGGTGTGCACCAGCAGATTACTTCATGTGGATTGTGAGCACAACATAAAAACAAAAACATCATAACTCAGTTAAAAACACATGTGTAAACAATGTTTCCCCACAGAGCAAAGAATAGATTCTCAATGACCTGTTTTCTGTAGGTATTTTGAAGTTTGGAAAGATGAAGATGTTAGTAAGTCTTTGCTCTTTAAAGGTGACCCTAATAATGAGCTTTCCTCCCAAAATTAAGATTATCTTTGCACTATCTGAAAAACCAATAATTTCTCCCTTCATTAAAAGAAAGACTTTCATTTACATAGTGCCTTTCACCACCATTAGGACATCCCAAAGCACTTTACAGTCAATGCATACTTGTGAATTGTGCTCACTGCTTTAATGTAGGGAACAACATTTGAAATGACATTTGAAGGACCCACTGCAATGTCTGGTATCAGCTCATAGCTTATCCTCGACTGACATGACAGAAGTTCCACAACATTGCACACACTCACCTCTATGAACCTTCCCTAGCAACTGCCTGATTCTTAAATTGTTTCTGTTATATATTTCCAGATACTGAAAGGCAGTCGGGAGACCTGATTGAATTCAAGGTCAAACTGATTAAACAACTCAACCCAACTCCTGACAGTCAGTGAGCTGCGTGAGAATATCCTCTGATAACTGCATCCATGCTTCCTGTGGAACCAACAGCACCTATGTTTGCCAATGGTCCTGTCTGTAACTCGAATACTGAGCCATAAAAACAAGAGGATCCTGTTATGGACAGGTGGTAAGTGGTGTGAGTGGCTTTCACTGTTCACCTCCAAAGTGACCACAGATCGTATTTAGTTAAAAATGGCGAGTTAGTCCCCGAGTGTTTTTAGGGTCAAATAAACAGACAAATGACAGCTTTTCTTGTAGGTTTAAAAAAAAATGGTTGCAACCTCACCCACAGACACATTCACCATTCACATACACAAAAATAGACAGACAGAGCAGGGTAGGATGCAGTTAAGCTCCAAATAACTGTACAAGAATCCATTGCTTAAAGAGCCTTCAAGGTTTCTTTTGGGAGGAAATTTTATAACGGTGTTGCAGGCCTGAATGTTCTTCGTCTTGGAGTTGCTGAAGTGTTGTAATCTTCTTTGGTTAGAACTCAGTCCAAAGTTGGTGGTGTGAATCTGGTTTACTTTCACAGATGGAGTCTCAAAGTCACCTTGCAATTTCCCTGCTTCAGTGATTGTTTGAGTTGTTATTCAGCTGGGTTCTTCTGCTTAGCTGCACCGTATCTCACAACCTTTGGCTGAAACTGGCTTTCTGTGGTCTTTTGTTGATCTACCCTCCCTCTCCAGACAGCTACCTTTTTAAGGCAAAAATCCATTACATTTGAGTCTCTGTCAGGTGACACAAGGCCATCTCCCCTGGTGTGACCACACAATGGTCCAAGATATGGAAACCATTGCTATCTGTTGGCATCTGGATGGGGCCATTCTGTTACAATGATACAACTTCACACTTATTCATCTTGGTTTGGGCAGTGGATTCAGTCTCTCTATAGAAAAAAGAAGTGGCTGCAGAGATAGTAGAAGCTTTGGTTATAATCTTCCAAAATTCCTTAGATTCTGTGTGCCAACTTCAGCGGGATGTGAAGTTTGTGTAGAATAGAGTATTACAGCTTTGACAGAAGAAGAGAACAAAACTCGGAGATGAAGTAAGCACAGCAAAGTCAGAAAGTTGTGGGTTCAAGTCCACACCAGAGATTTGAGCACATAATCTAGGCTGGCACTCCAGTGCAGTACTGAGGGAGTGCTGCACTGTCAGAGGGGCAGTACTGAGGGAGAGCTGCACTGTCAGAAGGGCAGTACTGAAGGAGTGCTGCACTGTCAGAGGGGCAGTACTGAAGGAGTGCTGCACTGTCAGAGGGGCAATACTGAGAGAGTGCTGCACTGTCAGAGGGGCAATACTGAGAGAGTGCTGCACTGTCAGAGGGGCAGTACTGAGGGAGTGCTGCACTGTCAGAGGGGCAGTACTGAAGGAGTGCTGCACTGTCAGAGGACAGTCATTCTGCCTAAAATGCTAAACCAAGGCCTCTGTACTTTGCCCCTTTTACTATTTTTCACCTACATTCCCCTCAAAATATACATCAGGTTCCACATGTGCATTGACAAAACCCAGCTCTACCTCACCACCACCTCTCTTAACACCTGCACTGCCTTTAATTTATCAGACTGCTTGTCCAAGCTCCAGTGCTGGATGAACAAAAATTTCCTCCAACTAAATATTGAGAAGATTGAAGGTATTGTCATTGGTTCCCACCTGACCAGCAAACCATCCCTCTCCCTGTAACTGTCTGAAGCTGAATGAAACTGTTTGTAACTCAAGTGTTCTATGTTATTAGTCGGCTTCCAGGTTGCCAGAGGTGGCAGAGGCCAGTTTAGCTGCCTGGAGGTGCAGCCTCCGAACAGCAGACCAGGGGGGCAGTGCTCTACGCATCCTTACAGGCCCTTCCAGCCTGCCTGGGTGCAGCAGCAGTCTCAGGCTGCTTGGAAGAGGGGTTCTCCCCCTCCCCCCAATCCCTGCAGTGGTGGTCTGGCTGCAAAAGTCATTTTTTAATTTAAGCTTTAAAACTGTTGGAGAGAGGGAGCCTCCATTTTGAAGCACCCTCTTCCACTGCATCCTGCTGCTGCTTGCAAGCTGGATGGCCTCTGATTGGCCCTCCAGCTTTGAGAGCCCGCCCGCCATCCTTAATTGGACGGCGAGCCCACGCTCTGGCCATTAATTCGCTGCTCTGGGGAAAATCACATTGAGTGACTGTTTCCCACTGTGCGGGCTTCTGACCCGAGTTTGAGCCTGAGGGCAGGGCTGAGGAGGCCAAAGGGAACATCTTGCCAGAAGTCCCATCACCCCTGTGCTCGCGGACCCTCATTGGCTCCCAGTCTTTCAACACTTCAATTTTAAAATTCTTATCCTTGCTTTCAAATCCCTTCCTGCCCTTGCCTCTCCCTTTCTCTATAACCTTACTTTGCCTGAAACCCTCCAAGATACGTCTGTTCCTCCAATTCTGGCCTCTTGTGCATTCCCGATTTTAATCACTCCACCACTGGCGGCAAGACCTTCAGCTACGAAGGACTTAAACCCTGGAATTCCCTCCATAAACCTCTTGGCCTCTCTCTAAGATGCTCCTTAAAACCAGCCCTCACTTTAGTAGCAAGAATAGAAACCTTCAAACAAAAGCAAAATACTGAGGATGCTGGAAATACTCAGCAGGTTACACCCCCTCCCCACCCCCTCCCCACCCCACTGTTAAGTCTCTTTAACTCTCCACTCTTTAGCCCCGCCTTTATGGCTGTCCGCCAGCTCTGGTGATCACTGGCAACTGAATCCCACGACTTGTGATCAATGTCACAGGACTTCATGTTGTGTTTGCAGACGTCTTTAAAGCGGAGACATGGACGGCCGGTGGGTCTGATACCAGTGGCGAGCTCGCTGTACAATGCGTCCTTGGGGATCCTGCCATCTTCCATGCGGCTCACATGGCCAAGACATCTCAAATGCAGCTGGCTCAGTAGGGTCTATATGCTGGAGATGTTGGCTGCCTCGAGGACTTCTGCGTTGGAGATATGGTCCTGCCACCTGATGCCAAGGATTCTCCGGAGGCAGTGAAGATGGAATGAGTGGTGCAGGAGGGAGGGTTTTAGATTCCTGGACCACTGGGACCGTTTCTGGGGAAGCTGGGACCTGTACAATCGGGACGGTCTATATCTGAACCAGAGGGGGACTAACATCCTTGCTGGCGGGTTTGCTAGTGCTGTTGGGAGGAGTTTAAACTAATTTGGCAGGGGGAGGGGACGCAGGCTCCAAGCAGAATAGGGACACAGCTAAACATAGGAAAGCAAACAAGTCAGAGGGAATACAGCAGAAGTAAGTTTCAAGGGAGTAAGACCAGGATGGAAGGCCTCTACTTTAATGCCAGGAGTATTACAGGTAAAACGGATGAGTTAAGGGCAATGATTGACACGTGGAATTGTGATATAGTAGCCATCACGGAGACATGGTTGAGGGAGGGACAGGATTGGCAGCTCAATATCCCGGGATATAGAATCTTCAGGCAAGACAGAGGAAGGGGTAAAAGAGGAGGGGGCATTGCAATATTAGTTAAGGAGTCAGTTACTGCAGTAAGGAGAGATGATATCTTGGAGGGGGCATCAAATGAAGCTTTATGGGTAGAGTTTAGGAATAAAAAAGGGACA
The DNA here is from genome assembly GCF_036365525.1 of Heterodontus francisci. Taxonomy (NCBI): domain Eukaryota; kingdom Metazoa; phylum Chordata; class Chondrichthyes; order Heterodontiformes; family Heterodontidae; genus Heterodontus; species Heterodontus francisci. Next base: position 641,663 of record NC_090412.1, on the reverse strand, counting down.
GCCACATTGCTAGGTGTTTATTAGAGACCCCCAGATAGCGGGAAATTGAAAAGCAAATATGTGAGCAATTTGCAGAGGTGTGTAAAAATAATAATAGGGTAATTATATTAGGTGATTTCAACTTTCCCAACATTAATTAGGATAGTCATCGTGTTAAGGGCTTAGATGGAGTGGAGTTCTTAAAATGTATACAGGGGAACTTTTTAGCTCAATATGTAGAGGATCCAACAACCAAAGAAGGGTCACTGACCCGAAACGTTAACTCTGCTTCTCTTTCCACAGATGCTGCCAGACCTGCTGAGTGAATCCAGCATTTCTTGTTTTTATTCCAACATGACCTCCCTGCTTTTATAATCTATGCCTCGATTGATAAAGGCAAGTGTCCCATATGCCTTTTTCACCACCCTATTAACCTGCCCTTCTGCCTTCAGAGATCTATGGACAAACACGCCAAGGTCCCTTTGTTCCTCGGAACTTCCCAGGCCATTCATTGAATACTTCCGTGTCACATTACTCCTTCCAAAGTGTATCACCTCACACTTTTCAGCGTTAAATTCCATCTGCCACTTTTCTGCTCATTTGACCATCCCGTCTATATCTTCCTGTAACCTAAGACACTCCACCTCACTGTTAACCACTCGGCCAATCTTTGTGTCATCCGCAAACTTACTGATCCTACCCCCCACATAATCATCTATGTCGTTTATATAAATGACAAACAATAGGGGACCCAGCACAGATCCCTGTGGTACGCCATTGGACACTGGCTTCCAGTCACTATAGAATTTTGAAAAATGACCAGCAATGCATCTACTATTTCTAGGGCCACTTCCTTAAGTACTCTGGGATGTAGATTATCAGGCCCTGGGGATTTATTGGCCTTCAATTCCGTCAATTTCTTTAACACCATTTCCCTACTAATACTGATTTCATACAGTTCCTCCTTCTCACTAGTCCCTATATTCCCCAACATTTCTGGGAGATAATTTGTGTCCTCCTTTGTGAAGACAGAACCGAAGTATGTATTTAATTGGTTTGCCATTTCTTTGTTCCCCCATTATAATTTCCCCCGTTTCGGACTGTAAGGGACCCACATTTATCTTCACTAATCTTTTTCTCTTCAATTATCTATAGAAGCTTTTACAGTCAGTTTTTATGTTCTCTGCAAGCTTGCTCTCATACTCTATTTTCCCCTTCTTAATCAATCCCATTGTCCTCCTTTGCTGAATTCTAAACTGCTCCCAATCCAAAGATTTGCTGCCTGTTCTGGCCATTTTATATTTCTCCTCCTTGGATCTAATACTATCCCTAATTTCTTTTGTAAGCCACAGTTCAGCCACCCTTCCTGTATATTTATTATATCTTCTTACGTGTCACATTTTGTTTGACAGTGTTCCTGAGAAGCATCTTGAGACATTTTACGACATTAATGGCATGGTATTCATAGCATAGTTTCTGTCAACAGAATTATTAGGTTTAATTAAATTAGCTTTAATCATTAGTTTCCCAAGATAGGTATATATATATATATATATATATATATTATATACAAAGATTTATTTATAAGCTAATAGATATCTTAAGCTTTTATTCACATCGTGCCCACAAAAACTTATTTCTATTGTCATATTTTTGTGTCTTCTTTTCCCGTTCATAAACTCTTGCGTTCACAGTTGTAGTGGAGCCACCCCATGTAAACACCTCACTTTGTAATGACACGCTCCTGCTAGTTTTGAGTTTCTTAGCTCTGATACTGTAGTGAAACCCAACACTAAAACCAACTCTTTCTTTGTTTCTCAAATTGCTACAAGTTTTTCTATTTAAACTGCTCATGTAAACACATCACACTGTAATTACACTACAGCTGACCACTGGTTGGTCATTCAAGGACTTTCTAATCCTCTGTGGCTTAAAAGTGGATAAGTCCCAAGCCCAGATGAGATGTATCTCAGCCGGTTATGTGAGGCAAGGGAGGAAATAGCAGGGGCTCTGACACAAATTTTCAAATCCTCTCTGGCCACAGGAGAGGTACCAGAGGATTAGAGGACAGCGAATGTAGTACCATTATTGAAGAAGGGTAGCAGGGATAAACCAGGTAATTACAGGCCGGTGAGTCGAACAACAATGGTAGGGAAAATGTTGGAAAAAATTCTGAGGAACAGGATTAATCTCCACTTGGAGAGGCAGGGATTAATCAGGGATAGTCAGCATGGCTTTGTCAGGGGGAGATCGTGTCTAACTGACTTGATTGAATTTTTTGAGGAGGTGACTAGATGTGTAGATGAGGTTAAAGCAGTTGATGTAGTCTACATGGACTTCAGTAAGGCTTTTGATAAGGTCCCGCATGGGAGATTGGTTAAGAAGGTAAGAGCCCATGGGATCCAGGGCAATTTGGCAAATAGGATACAAAATTGGCTTAGTGGCAGGAGGCAGAGGGTGATGGTCGAGGGTTGTTTTAGCGAGTGGAAGCCTGTGACCAGTGGTGTACCACAGGGATTGAAAGAGAAGTTGAGGACTGGGACAAATGAGCCATGATCTTATTGAATGGCGGGGCAGGCTTGAGGGGCTGAATGGCCTACTCCAGCTCCCATTTCTAATCTTCTTATGTTCTTGCTGTTTGTAGTGTACATTAATGATTTAGACGTGAATATAGGAGGTGTGATAAGTAAGTTTGCAGATGACACAAAAATTGATGGTGTCGTAAATAGTGAGGAGGAAAGCCTTAGATTACAGGACGATATAGATGGGCTGGTAAGATGGGCGGAGCAGAGGCAGATGGAATTTAATCCTGAGAAGTGTGAGGTGATGCATTTTGGAAGGACTAACAAGGCAAGGGAATATACAATGGATGGTAGGACCCTAGGAAGTACAGAGGGTCAGAGGGACCTTGGTGTACTTGTCCATAGATCACTGAAGGCAGCAGCACAGGTAGATAAGGTGTTTAGGAAAGCATATGGGATATTTGCCTTTATTAGCCGAGGCATAGAATATAAGAGCAGGGAGGTTATGATGGAGCTGTATAAAACGTTAGTTAGGCCACAGCTGGAGTACTGTGTACAGTTCTGGTCACCACACTATAGGAAGGATTTGATTGCACTGGAGAGGGTGCAGAGGAGATTCACCAGGATGTTGCCCTGGGCTGGAGTATTTCAGCTATGAAGAGAGACTGGATAGGCTAGGGTTGTTTTCCTTGGAGCAGAGAAGGCTGAGGGGGGGACCTGATTGAGGTATACAAAATTATGAGGGGCATTGATAGGGTAGATAGGAAGAAACTTTTTCCCTTAGTGGAGGAGTCAGTAATCAGGGGGCATAAATTTAAGGTAAGGGGCAGGAGGTTTAGTGGGGATTTGAGGAAAAGTATTTTCACCCAGAGGGTGGTTGGAATCTGGAACACACTGCCTGAAGAGGTGGTGGAGGCAGGAACCCTCACAATATTTAAGAAGTATTTAGATAAGCACTTGAAACGCCATAGCATACAAGGCTACGGGCCAACTTCTAGGTGGCATATTGGGAGGTGGGGGGTGGGTTGTGGGGGTAAGACCCTGGGAGCAGTGAAGTAACAAGTCGATGCAGCAATGTCAGGAATTGATGTGCTGAATGTCTTTCACATGTAAGAATCTTGTGGTCTCTCTGGGGTGGTGTTGAACTGAATGATGGACCTGTACAAAGTGGCAGTGCGTTTGAGTCCCAGAAAACTGCCTGAGACAGTTCACAGCATTGGTGCTGTCCAACATCTGGCTGGAAGGCAGTCATTGCAATCATGGGGTGAAGGAGCATAAACTGTTTCCCTTGGGCCTCCCACAGATTCTGTCTCTCTCTCACTTCCTCTCCCACAGTCGATTAATCTTTATCTCTCTCTGCCTTTCTAGCCCACTCACTCTCTCAGCTTCTGTCTCTCTATCTAAGATGATGCTACATTTTGTATATTTATAAATATAAATATAAACACTAACCTTGGTTTTGTTATTTCTGAAGCAGAATTGACAGCAGTTCCTGCGATTGTGGTAAAGAAAGCAGACAGTTTGTAGCAGGGAGTTGCAGGCCTCAGATTGGCAGATTTACCTCTCCCTTTGTCCTTGAGGAAGGACAGATAATAGGGACGAGATCCTTCAAATGTGTTTAAAATAATCCTCTTGTGTCATTCAGTGTGAGTCACTGAGAGGAAATTAACTGAGATGAACTAAGAATTGTAGCTACTAATTTGCAGGGGTAATCTTGGGAGATACAACTCACTGAGCAATGGTCCCTGGATTGTTCAGATATTGAACTAAAATTCTGTGTGTATCACATTGTAGTTTGTTCATTCAGCCATTTCCACTCCTCACTGCACCCTCCCACACCCCTAACATAGCAGAGCAAGCTGCATGAGAAAGGAAGTGATGGATAGCAGGGTCAGTTTCTCTGTTCCTGATCGGAATGCTCTTAGCCAGGGACAGGCAAGTTTTGCTCAAATTCTATACACAGAATATAAATTAAAAACAAAATATTCTCTTTTCTGACTGAGCTCATTGTGCCCTTCTCTTTCTTATCTTATTTTAAATTTTTCTCCTCTCCTTTCCAGAAGACACCAAATCTCAGACCCTCCTAAATGGACTGAACCATCAATAAGATGTCACTTTCTATACGTGCGCTCAGACAGTGAAATACAATCTAATCATCACCAGGAATCCATTCATATACAGAGTATGTTCAGCCTTAGGAACAGAGTCCTGTGTCTCTGCAGCCATCACAACCCAGCTATCGCACACATACACTCTCACGTCACACCCATGTGTCCATACATCTCCCACACATGTGCACACATCTCCCATACGTGTACATACATCTCCCACATGTGTACATACATCTCCCGTACAGGTACACACTTCTCCCACACGTGTACACACATCTCCCACACGTGTGCACACATCTCCCACACGTGTACACACATCGCCCACACATGTACATACATCTCCCATACAGGTACACACTTCTCCCACACGTGTACATACATCTCCCACACGTGTACACACTTCTCCCACACGTGTACACACATCTCCCATACATGTACATACATCTCCCACATGTGTACTTACATCTCCCACACGTGTACACACTTCTCCCACATGTGCACACACATCTCCCACACGTGTGCACACATCTCCCACACGTGTACATACATCTCCCACACATGTACACACATCTCCCATACGTGTACATACATCTCCCATACAGGTACACACTTCTCCCACACGTGTACACACATCTCCCACACCTGTGCACACATCTCCCACATGTGTACACACATCGCCCACACATGTACACACATCTCCCACCCGTGTACACACTTCTCCCACACGTGTACACACATCTCCCACACGTGTACACACTTCTCCCACACGTGTACACACATCTCTCACACGTGTGCACACATCTCCCACACGTGTACACACATCGCCCACACGTGTACACACATCTCCCACACGTGCACATACATCTTCCACACATGTACACACTTCTCCCAGACGTGTACACATATCTCCCACACATGCACATACATCTCCCACACGTGTACATACATCTCCCACACATGTACACATAACACTCACATGTGTACATACATCTCCCACACGTGCACATACATCTCCCGCACGTGTACACACTTCTCCCACACATGTACACACATCTCCCACACGTGTACACACATCGCCCACATGTGTACATACAACTCCCACATGTGTGCACACATCTCCCACACGTGTACACACATCACCCAGACGTGTACATACATCTCCCACACATGCACATACATCTTCCACACATGTGCACACTTCTCCCAGACGTGTACACAAATCTCCCACACATGCACATACATCTCCCACACGTGTACATATATCTCCCACACGTGTACATACATCTCCCAAACGTGTACATACATCTCCCACACGTGTACACACATCTCCCACACGTGTACACACATCGCCCACACGTGTACATACATCTCCCACACGTGTGCACACATCTCCCACACGTGTACACACATCGCCCACACGTGTACATACATCTCCCACACGTGCACATACATCTTCCACACATGTACACACTTCTCCCAGACATGTACACACATCTCCCACACATGCACATACATCTCCCACACATGCACATACATCTCCCACATGTGTACATACATCTCCCACACGTGTACACACATCTCCCATACAAACACACCTCCTGATGGATAGAATATGGTGTTTGATGGGGACAGTGTAGAGGGAGCTTTACTCTGTATCTAACCCCGTGCTGTACCAGTCCTGGGATTGTTTGATGGGACAGATCTCCCATCAATCTCCTTTGCTCCAGGGAGAACAATCCCAACTAACCTTGTCGCTAAAATCCTTCATCCCCGGAACCATTCTGGTAAATCTCCTCTGCAGCTTGTTATGAACACTACACCTTGTAACATGATTATGTTTTAGAAATTATGATTTTTAGAAGTTCAAGATGGAGTCAGGAAGGTCAGGTGACCTCACCTCCACTCTGCGTAAGGTTACCATGCCAACAGAGAACACAGATCAAAGTCTTGCTTCTGAAAAACAGAGTCTGCAGGGCAAACAGCTGAAGAACAATAGGTTTTGGCCTCCCAGACCTTCAGGTCATAAAACAAGTAGTTAGTGAGAGTGTGTG